>NW_025726078.1:0-154509 GCF_021461395.2 Schistocerca americana | reverse complement strand
AGGCCGATGTATTGAATCTCGACGCAATTTGAGTGTTCCATCGGCATTAGGAGGCCCTGAACGTTACAATTAACAATCATTTTTGCGTCGGATTCGAAAATCTAGACTCACTGGAGACGGAAAATGTGGTGCCCGAGGCAGCGACATCCCCTTGGAGACAAGTCGGCTGGAGGCCGATGTATTGAATCTCGACGCAATTTGAGTGTTCCATCGTCATTAGGAGGCCCTAAACGGTACAATTAACTATCATTTTTGCGTCGGATTCGAAAATCTAGACTCGCAGGAGAAGGACCATGTGGTGCCCGAGGCAGCACTAGACCCTTGGAGACAAGTCGGCTGCAGGCCGATGTATTGAAACTAGACGCAATGTGAGTGTTCCATCGTCATTACAAGGCCCTGAACGTTACAATTAACTATCATTTTTGCGTCGGATTCGAAAATTTAGACTCACAGGAGAAAGACCATGAGGTGCCTGAGGCAGCAACAGACCCTTGGAGACAAGTCGGCTGGAGGCCGATGTATTGAATCTCGACGCAATTTGAGTGTTCCATCGTCATTAGGAGGCCCTAAACGTTACAATTCACTATCAGTTTTGCGTCGGGTTCGAAAATCAAGACTCACAGGAGAACGACCATAAGGTGCCCGAGGCAGCAATAGACCCTTGGAGACAAGTCGGCTGGAGGACGATGTATTGAATCTCGACGCAATTTGAGTGTTCCATCGGCATTACGAGGCCCTGAACGTTTCAATTAACTATCATTTTTGGGTCGGATTCGAAAATCTAGACTTACAAGAGAACGACCATAAGGTGCCCGAGGCAGCAATAGACCCTTGGAGACAAGTCGGCTGGAGGCCGATGTATTGAATCTCGACGCAATTTGAGAGTTCCATCCTCATTAGGAGGCCCTGAACGTTACAATTCACTATCATTTTTGCGTCGGATTCGATACTCTAAACTCACAGGAGAACGACCATAAGGTGCCGAGGCAGCAACAGACCCTTGGAGACAAGTCGGCTGGAGGCCGATGTTTTGAATCTCGACGCAATTTGAGTGTTCCATCGTCATTACAAGGCCTGAACGTTACAATTAACTATCATTTTTGCGTCGGATTCGAAAATCTAGACTCACCGGTGACGGACCATGTGGTGCCCGAGGCAGCGATATCCCCTTGGAGACAAGTCGGCTGGAGGCCGATGTATTGAATCTCGACGCAATTTGAGAGTTCCATCGTCATTAGGAGGCCCTGAACGTTACAATTAACAATCATTTTTGCGTCGGATTCGAAAATCTAGACTCACAGGAGAAGGACCATGTGGTGCCCGAGGCAGCAACAGACCCTTGGAGACAAGTCGGCTGCAGGCCGATGTATTTAATCTCGACGCAATTTGATTGTTCCATCGTCACTACAAGGCCCTGAACGTTACAATTAACTATCATTTTTGCGTCGGATTCGAAAATCTAGACTCACAGGAGAAGGACCATGAGGTGCCCGAGGCAGCAATATACCCTTGGAGACAAGTCGGCTGGAGGCCGATGTATTGAATCTCGACGCAATTTGAGTGTTCCATCGGCATTAGGAGGCCCTGAACGTTACAATTAACAATCATTTTTGCGTCGGATTCGAAAATCTAGACTTACAAGAGAACGAACTTAAGGTTCCCGAGGCAGCATTAGACCCTTGGAGACAAGTCGGTTGGAGGACGATGTATTGAATCTCGACGCAATTTGAGTGTCCCGTCGTCATTAGGAGGCCCTAAACGTTACAATTAACTATCATTATTGCGTCGGATTCGATAATCTAAAATCACAGGAGAACAACCATAAGGTGCCTGAGGCAGCAACAGACCCTTGGAGACAAGTAGGCTGGAGGCCGATGTATTGAATCTCGACGCAATTTGAGAGTTCCATCGTCATTACAAGGCCCTGAACGTTACAATTAACTATCATTTTTGCGTCGGATTCGAAAATCTAGACTCACCGGAGACGGACCATGTGGTGCCCGAGGCAGCGATATCCCCTTGGAGACAAGTCGGCTGGAGGCCGATGTATTGAATCTCGACGCAATTTGAGAGTTCCATCCTCATTAGGAGGCCCTGAACGTTACAATTCACTATCATTTTTGCGTCGGATTCGATACTCTAAACTCACAGGAGAACGACCATAAGGTGCCGAGGCAGCAACAGACCCTTGGAGACAAGTCGGCTGGAGGCCGATGTATTGAATCTCGACGCAATTTGAGTGTTCCATCGTCATTAGGAGGGCCTGAACGTTACAATTAACTATCATTTTTGCGTCGGATTCGAAAATCTAGACTCACAGGAGAAGGACCATGAGGTGCCCGAGGCAGCAATATACCCTTGGAGACAAGTCGGCTGGAGGCCGATGTATTGAATCTCGACGCAATTTGAGTGTTCCATCGTCATTAGGAGGCCCTAAACGGTACAATTAACTATCATTTTTGCGTCGGATTCGAAAATCTAGACTCGCAGGAGAAGGACCATGTGGTGCCCGAGGCAGCAATAGACCCTTGGAGACAAGTCGGCTGCAGGCCGATGTATTGAAACTAGACGCAATGTGAGTGTTCCATCGTCATTACAAGGCCCTGAACGTTACAATTAACTATCATTTTTGCGTCGGATTCGAAAATTTAGACTCACAGGAGAAAGACCATGAGGTGCCTGAGGCAGCAACAGACCCTTGGAGACAAGTCGGCTGGAGGCCGATGTATTGAATCTCGACGCAATTTGAGTGTTCCATCGTCATTAGGAGGCCCTAAACGTTACAATTCACTATCAGTTTTGCGTCGGGTTCGAAAATCAAGACTCACAGGAGAACGACCATAAGGTGCCCGAGGCAGCAATAGACCCTTGGAGACAAGTCGGCTGGAGGACGATGTATTGAATCTCGACGCAATTTGAGTGTTCCATCGTCATTAGGAGGCCCTAAACGTTACAATTCACTATCAGTTTTTGCGTCGGGTTCGAAAATCAAGACTCACAGGAGAACGACCATAAGGTGCCCGAGGCAGCAATAGACCCTTGGAGACAAGTCGGCTGGAGGCCGATGTATTGAAGACGCAATTAGAGTGTTCCATCGTCATTAGGAGGCCATGAACGTTACAATTAACAATCATCTTTGCGTCGGATTCGAAAATCTAGACTTACAAGAGAACGACCATAAGGTGCCCGAGGCAGCAATAGACCCTTGGAGACAAGTCGGCTGGAGGCCGATGTATTGAATCTCGACGCAATTTGAGTGTTCCATCGTCATTAGGAGGCCCTAAACGGTACAATTAACTATCATTTTTGCGTCGGATTCGAAAATCTAGACTCGCAGGAGAAGGACCATGTGGTGCCCGAGGCAGCAATAGACCCTTGGAGACAAGTCGGCTGCAGGCCGATGTATTGAAACTAGACGCAATGTGAGTGTTCCATCGTCATTACAAGGCCCTGAACGTTACAATTAACTATCATTTTTGCGTCGGATTCGAAAATTTAGACTCACAGGAGAAAGACCATGAGGTGCCTGAGGCAGCAACAGACCCTTGGAGACAAGTCGGCTGGAGGCCGATGTATTGAATCTCGACGCAATTTGAGTGTTCCATCGGCATTACGAGGCCCTGAACGTTTCAATTAACTATCATTTTTGCGTCGGGTTCGAAAATCAAGACTCACAGGAGAACGACCATAAGGTGCCCGAGGCAGCAATTGACCCTTGGAGACAAGTCGGCTGGAGGACGATGTATTGAATCTCGACGCAATTTGAGTGT
The DNA here is from genome assembly GCF_021461395.2 of Schistocerca americana. Lineage (NCBI taxonomy): Eukaryota > Metazoa > Arthropoda > Insecta > Orthoptera > Acrididae > Schistocerca > Schistocerca americana. The sequence continues at coordinate 150,739 of NW_025726078.1, read as the reverse complement.
TCCATCGGCATTACGAGGCCCTGAACGTTTCAATTAACTATCATTTTTGCGTCGGATTCGAAAATCTAGACTTACAAGAGAACGACCATAAGGTGCCCGAGGCAGCAATTGACCCTTGGAGACAAGTCGGCTGGAGGACGATGTATTGAATCTCGACGCAATTTGAGTGTTCCATCGTCATTAGGAGGCCCTAAACGTTACAATTCACTATCATTTTTGCGTCGGATTCGAAAATGTAGACTCGCAGGAGAAGGACCATGTGGTGCCCGAGGCAGCATTAGACCCTTGGAGACAAGTCGGCTGCAGGCCGATGTATTGAATCTAGACGCAATTTGAGTGTTCCATCGTCATTACAAGGCCCTGAACGTTACAATTAACTATCATTTTTGCGTCGGATTCGAAAATTTAGACTCACAGGAGAAAGACCATGAGGTGCCTGAGGCAGCAACAGACCCTTGGAGACAAGTCGGCTGGAGGCCGATGTATTGAATCTCGACGCAATTTGAGTGTTCCATCGTCATTAGGAGGCCCTAAACGTTACAATTCACTATCAGTTTTGCGTCGGGTTCGAAAATCTAGACTCACAGGAGAAGGATCATCTGGTGCCCGAGGCAGCAATAGACCCTTGGAGACAAGTCGGCTGGAGGCCGATGTATTGAATCTCGACGCAATTTGAGAGTTCCATCGTCATTAGGAGGCCCTGAACGTTACAATTAACAATCATTTTTGCGTCGGATTCGAAAATCTAGACTTACAAGAGAACGAACGTAAGGTTCCCGAGGCAGCATTAGACCCTTGGAGACAAGTCGGCTGGAGGACGATGTATTGAATCTCGACGCAATTTGAGTGTCCCATCGTCATTAGGAGGCCCGAAACGTTACAGTTAACTATCATTATTGCGTCGGATTCGATAATCTAAAATCACAGGAGAACAACCATAAGGTGCCCGAGGCAGCATCAGACCCTTGGAGACAAGTCGGCTGGAGGCCGATGTATTGAATCTCGACGCAATTTGAGTGTTCCATCGTCATTACAAGGCCCTGAACGTTACAATTAACTATCATTTTTTGCGTCGGATTCGAATATCTAGACTCACCGGAGACGGACCATGTGGTGCCCGAGGCAGCGATATCCCCTTGGAGACAAGTCGGCTGGAGGCCGATGTATTGAATCTCGACGCAATTTGAGAGTTCCATCGTCATTAGGAGGCCTGAACGTTACAATTAACATTCATTTTTGCGTCGGATTCGAAAATCTAGACTCACAGGAGAAGGACCATGTGGTGCCCGAGGCAGCAACAGACCCTTGGAGACAAGTCGGCTGGAGACCGTTGTATTGAATCTCGAAGCAATTTGAGTGTTCCATCGTCATTAGGAGGCCCTAAACGTTACAATTCACTATCAGTTTTGCGTCGGGTTCGAAAATCTAGACTCACAGGAAAAGGACAATGTGGTGCCCGAGGCAGCAATAGACCCTTGGAGACAAGTCGGCTGGAGGCCGATGTATTGAATCTCGACGCAATTTGAGAGTTCCATCGGCATTACGAGGCACTGAACGTTTCAATTAACTATCATTTTTGCGTCGGATTCGAAAATCTAGACTTACAAGAGAACGACCATAAGGTGCCCGAGGCAGCATTAGACCCTTGGAGACAAGTCGGCTGGAGGCCGATGTATTGAATCTCGACGCAATTTGAGTGTTCCATCGTCATTAGGAGGCCCTAAACGGTACAATTAACTATCATTTTTGCGTCGGATTCGATAATCTAGACTTACAAGAGAACGACCATAAGGTGCCCGAGGCAGCAACAGACCCTTGGAGACAAGTCGGCTGGAGGCCGATGTATTGAATCTCGACGCAATTTGAGTGTTCCATCGTCATTACAAGGCCCTGAACGTTACAATTAACTATCATTTTTGCGTCGGATTCGAAAATCTAGACTCACCGGAGACGGACCATGTGGTGCCCGAGGCAGCGATATCCCCTTGGAGACAAGTCGGCTGGAGGCCGATGTATTGAATCTCGACGCAATTTGAGAGTTCCATCGTCATTAGGAGGCCCTGAACGTTACAATTAACATTCATTTTTGCGTCGGATTCGAAAATCTAGACTCACAGGAGAAGGACCATGTGGTGCCCGAGGCAGCAACAGACCCTTGGAGACAAGTCGGCTGGAGACCGTTGTATTGAATCTCGAAGCAATTTGAGTGTTCCATCGTCATTAGGAGGCCCTAAACGTTACAATTCACTATCAGTTTTGCGTCGGGTTCGAAAATCTAGACTCACAGGAAAAGGACAATGTGGTGCCCGAGGCAGCAATAGACCCTTGGAGACAAGTCGGCTGGAGGCCGATGTATTGAATCTCGACGCAATTTGAGTGTTCCATCGGCATTAGGAGGCCTTGAACGTTTCAATTAACTATCATTTTTGCGTCGGATTCGATAATCTAGACTCACTGGAGACGGAAAATGTGGTGCCCGAGGCAGCGACATCCCCTTGGAGACAAGTCGGCTGGAGGCCGATGTATTGAATCTCGACGCAATTTGAGAGTCCCATCGTCATTAGGAGGCCCTGAACGTTACAATTAACAATCATTTTGCGTCGGATTCGAAAATCTAGACTTACAGGAGAACGAACGTAAGGTTCCCGAGGCAGCATTAGACCCTTGGAGACAAGTCGGCTGGAGGACGATGTATTGAATCTCGACGCAATTTGAGTGTCCCATCGTCATTAGGAGGCCCTAAACGTGACAATTAACTATCATTATTGCGTCGGATTCGATAATCTAAAATCACAGGAGAACAACCATAAGGTGCCCGAGGCAGCAACAGACCCTTGGAGACAAGTAGGCTGGAGGCCGATGTATTGAATCTCGACGCAATTTGAGAGTTCCATCGACATTAGGAGGCCCTGAACGTTACAATTAACTATCATTTTTGCGTCGGATTCGAAAATCTAGACTTACAAGAGAACGACCATAAGGTGCCCGAGGCAGCATTAGACCCTTGGAGACAAGTCGGCTGGAGGCCGATGTATTGAATCTCGACGCAATTTGAGAGTTCCATCGTCATTACAAGGCCCTGAACGTTACAATTAACTATCATTTTTGCGTCGGATTCGAAAATCTAGACTCACCGGAGACGGACAATGTGGTGCCCGAGGCAGCGATATCCCCTTGGAGACAAGTCGGCTGGAGGCCGATGTATTGAATCTCGACGCAATTTGAGAGTTCCATCGTCATTAGGAGGCCCTGAACGTTACAATTAACAATCATTTTTGCGTCGGATTCGAAAATCTAGACTCCCAGGAGAACGACCATAAGGTGCCCGAGGCAGCATTAGACCCTTGGAGACAAGTCGGCTGGAGGCCGATGTGTTGAATCTCGACGCAATTTGAGTGTTCCATCATCATTACAAGGCCCTGAACGTTACAAATAACTTTCATTTTTGCGTCGGATTCGAAAATCTAGACTCACAGGAGAACGACCATAAGGTGCCCGAGGCAAGTCGGCTGGTGGCCGATGTATTGAATCTCGACGCAATTTGAGTGTTCCATCGGCATTAGGAGGCCCTGAACGTTACAATTAACTATCATTTTTGCGGCGGATTCGAAAATTTAGACTCACAGGAGAAAGACCATGAAGTGCCTGAGGCAGCAACAGACCCTTGGAGACAAGTCGGCTGGAGGCCGATGTATTGAATCACGACGCAAATTGAGTGTTCCATCGTCATTAGGAGGCCCTAAACGTTACAATTCACTATCAGTTTTGCGTCGGGTTCGAAAATCTAGACTCACAGGAGAAGGACCATGTGGTGCCCAAGGCAGCAATAGACCCTTGGAGACAAGTCGGCTGGAGGCCGATGTATTGAATCTCGACGCAATTTGAGTGTTCCATCGTCATTAGGAGGCCCTAAACGTTACAATTCACTATCATTTTTGCGTCGGATTCGAAAATGTAGACTCGCAGGAGAAGGACCATGTGGTGCCCGAGGCAGCATTAGACCCTTGGAGACAAGTCGGCTGCAGGCCGATGTATTGAATCTAGACGCAATTTGAGTGTTCCATCGTCATTACAAGGCCCTGAACGTTACAATTAACTATCATTTTTGCGTCGGATTCGAAAATTTAGACTCACAGGAGAAAGACCATGAGGTGCCTGAGGCAGCAACAGACCCTTGGAGACAAGTCGGCTGGAGGCCGATGTATTGAATCTCGACGCAATTTGAGTGTTCCATCGTCATTAGGAGGCCCTAAACGTTACAATTCACTATCAGTTTTGCGTCGGGTTCGAAAATCTAGACTCACAGGAGAAGGATCATCTGGTGCCCGAGGCAGCAATAGACCCTTGGAGACAAGTCGGCTGGAGGCCGATGTATTGAATCTCGACGCAATTTGAGAGTTCCATCGTCATTAGGAGGCCCTGAACGTTACAATTAACAATCATTTTTGCGTCGGATTCGAAAATCTAGACTTACAAGAGAACGAACGTAAGGTTCCCGAGGCAGCATTAGACCCTTGGAGACAAGTCGGCTGGAGGACGATGTATTGAATCTCGACGCAATTTGAGTGTCCCATCGTCATTAGGAGGCCCGAAACGTTACAGTTAACTATCATTATTGCGTCGGATTCGATAATCTAAAATCACAGGAGAACAACCATAAGGTGCCCGAGGCAGCATCAGACCCTTGGAGACAAGTAGGCTGGAGGCCGATGTATTGAATCTCGACGCAATTTGAGTGTTCCATCGTCATTACAAGGCCCTGAACGTTACAATTAACTATCATTTTTGCGTCGGATTCGAAAATCTAGACTCACCGGAGACGGACCATGTGGTGCCCGAGGCAGCGATATCCCCTTGGAGACAAGTCGGCTGGAGGCCGATGTATTGAATCTCGACGCAATTTGAGAGTTCCATCGTCATTAGGAGGCCCTAAACGTTACAATTAACAATCATTTTTGCGTCGGATTCGAAAATCTAGACTCACAGGAGAACGACCATAAGGTGCCCCAGGCAGCAATAGACCCTTGGAGACAAGTCGGCTGGAGGACGATGTATTGAATCTCGACGCAATTTGGGAGTTCCATCGGCATTAGGAGGCCCTGAACGTCTCAATTAACTATCATTTTTGCGTCGGATTCGAAAATCTAGACTTACAAGAGAACGACCATAAGGTGCCCGAGGCAGCATTAGACCCTTGGAGACAAGTCGGCTGGAGGCCGATGTATTGAATCTCGACGCAATTTGAGTGTTCCATCGTCATTAGGAGGCCCTAAACGTTACAATTAACTATCATTTTTGCGTCGGATTCGTTAATCTAGACTTACAAGACAACGACCATAAGGTGCCCGAGGCAGCAACAGACCCTTGGAGACAAGTCGGCTGGAGGCCGATGTATTGAATCTCGACGCAATTTGAGTGTTCCATCGTCATTAGGAGGCCATGAACGTTACAATTAACTTTCATATTTGCGTCGGATTCGAAAATCTAGACTCACAGGAGAAGGACCATGTGGTGCCCGAGGCAGCAACAGACCCTTGGAGACAAGTCGGCTGCAGGCCGATGTATTGAATCTCGACGCAATTTGAGTGTTCCATCGTCACTACAAGGCCCTGAACGTTAGAATTAACTATCATTTTTGCGTCGGATTCGAAAATCTAGACTCACAGGAGAAGGACCATGAGGTGCCCGAGGCAGCAATAGACGCTTGGAGACAAGTCGGCTGGAGGACGATGTATTGAATCTCGACGCAATTTGAGTGTTCCATCGGCATTAGGAGGCCCTGAACGTTACAATTAACAATCATTTTTGCGTCGGATTCGAAAATCTAGACTTACAAGAGAACGAACTTAAGGTTCCCGAGGCAGCATTAGGCCCTTGGAGACAAGTCGGCTGGAGGACGATGTATTGAATCTCGACGCAATTTGAGTGTCCCGTCGTCATTAGGAGGCCCTAAACGTTACAATTAACTATCATTATTGCGTCGGATTCGATAATCTAAAATCACAGGAGAACAACCATAAGGTGCCCGAGGCAGCAACAGACCCTTGGAGACAAGTAGGCTGGAGGCCGATGTATTGAATCTCGACGCAATTTGAGTGTTCCATCGTCATTACAAGGCCCTGAACGTTACAATTAACTATCATTTTTGCGTCGGATTCGAAAATCTAGACTCACCGGAGACGGACCATGTGGTGCCCGAGGCAGCGATATCCCCTTGGAGACAAGTCGGCTGGAGGCCGATGTATTGAATCTCGACGCAATTTGAGAGTTCCATCGTCATTAGGAGGCCCTGAACGTTACAATTAACATTCATTTTTGCGTCGGATTCGAAAATCTACACTCACAGGAGAAGGACCATGTGGTGCCCGAGGCAGCAACAGACCCTTGGAGACAAGTCGGCTGGAGACCGTTGTATTGAATCTCGAAGCAATTTGAGTGTTCCATCGTCATTAGGAGGCCCTAAACGTTACAATTCACTATCAGTTTTGCGTCGGGTTCGAAAATCTAGACTCACAGGAAAAGGACAATGTGGTGCCCGAGGCAGCAATAGACCCTTGGAGACAAGTCGGCTGGAGGCCGATGTATTGAATCTCGACGCAATTTGAGTGTTCCATCGGCATTAGGAGGCCTTGAACGTTTCAATTAACTATCATTTTTGCGTCGGATTCGAAAATCTAGACTCACCGGAGACAGAAAATGTGGTGCCCGAGGCAGCGACATCCCCTTGGAGACAAGTCGGCTGGAGGCCGATGTATTGAATCTCGACGCAATTTGAGAGTCCCATCGTCATTAGGAGGCCCTGAACGTTACAATTAACAATCATTTTTGCGTCGGATTCGAAAATCTAGACTTACAGGAGAACGAACGTAAGGTTCCCGAGGCAGCATTAGACCCTTGGAGTCAAGTCGGCTGGAGGACGATGTATTGAATCTCGACGCAATTTGAGTGTCCCATCGTCATTAGGAGGCCCCAAACGTTACAATTAACTATCATTATTGCGTCGGATTCGATAATCTAAAATCACAGGAGAACAACCATAAGGTGCCCGAGGCAGCAACAGACCCTTGGAGACAAGTAGGCTGGAGGCCGATGTATTGAATCTCGACGCAATTTGAGAGTTCCATCGACATTAGGAGGCCCTGAACGTTACAATTAACTATCATTTTTGCGTCGGATTCGAAAATCTAGACTTACAAGAGAACGACCATAAGGTGCCCGAGGCAGCATTAGACCCTTGGAGACAAGTCGCCTGGAGGCCGATGTATTGAATCTCGACGCAATTTGAGTGTTCCATCGTCATTAGGAGGCCCTAAACGGTACAATTAACTATCATTTTTGCGTCGGATTCGATAATCTAGACTTACAAGAGAACGACCAAAAGGTGCCCGAGGCAGCAATAGACCCTTGGAGACAAGTCGGCTGGAGGCCGATGTATTGAATCTCGACGCAATTTGAGAGTTCCATCGTCATTAGGAGGACCTGAACGTTACAATTAACTATCATTTTTGCGTCGGATTCGAAAATCTAGACTTACAAGAGAACGACCATGAGGTGCCTGAGACTGCAATATCCTCTTGGATACAAGTGGACTGGAGGTCGATGTATTGAATCTCGACGCAATTTGAGTCTTCTATCGTCATTAGGAGGCGCTGAAAGTTACAATTCACTATCATTTTTGCGTCGGATTCGAAAATCTAGACTCACAGGAGAAGGACCATGTGGTGCCCGAGGCAGCAATAGACCCTTGGAGACAAGTCGGCTGCAGGCCGATGTATTGAATCTTGACGCAATTTGAGTGTTCCATCATCATTACAAGGCCCTGAACGTTACAAATAACTTTCATTTTTGCGTCGGATTCGAAAATCTAGACTCACAGGAGAACGAACATAAGGTGCCCGAGGCAAGTCGGCTGGAGGACGATGTATTGAATCTCGACGCAATTTGAGTGTTCCATCGGCATTAGGAGGCCCTGAACGTTACAATTAACTATCATTTTTGCGGCGGATTCGAAAATCTAGACTCACCGGAGACGGACCATGTGGTGCCCGAGGCAGCGATATCCCCTTGGAGACAAGTCGGCTGGAGGCCGATGTATTGAATCACGACGCAATTTGAGTGTTCCATCGTCATTAGGAGGCCCTAAACGTTACAATTCACTATCAGTTTTGCGTCGGGTTCGAAAATCTAGACTCACAGGAGAAGGACCATGTGGTGCCCAAGGCAGCAATAGACCCTTGGAGACAAGTCGGCTGGAGGCCGACGTATTGAATCTCGACGCAATTTGAGTGTTCCATCGGCATTAGGAGGCCCTGAACGTTACAATTAACAATCATTTTTGCGTCGGATTCGAAAATCTAGACTTACAAGAGAACGAACTTAAGGTTCCCGAGGCAGCATTAGACCCTTGGAGACAAGTCGGCTGGAGGACGATGTATTGAATCTCGACGCAATTTAAGTGTCCCATCGTCATTAGGAGGCCCTAAACGTTACAATTAACTATCATTATTGCGTCGCATTCGATAATCTAAAATCACAGGAGAACAACCATTAGGTGCCCGAGGCAGGAACATACACTTGGAGACAAGTAGGCTGGAGGCCGATGTATTGAATCTCGACGCAATTTGAGTGTTCCATCGTCATTACAAGGCCCTGAACGTTACAATTAACTATCATTTTTGCGTCGGATTCGAAAATCTAGACTCACCGGAGACGGACCATGTGGTGCCCGAGGCAGCGATATCCCCTTGGAGACAAGTCGGCTGGAGGCCGATGTATTGAATCTCGACGCAATTTGAGAGTTCCATCGACATTAGGAGGCCCTGAACGTTAGAATTAACTATCATTTTTGCGTCGGATTCGAAAATCTAGACTCACAGGAGAAGGACCATGAGGTGCCCGAGGCAGCAATAGACCCTTGGAGACAAGTCGGCTGGAGACCGATGTATTGAATCTCGACGCAATTTGAGTGTTCCATCGGCATTAGGAGGCCCTGAACGTTACAATTAACAATCATTTTTGCGTCGGATTCGAAAATCTAGACTTACAAGAGAACGAACTTAAGGTTCCCGAGGCAGCATTAGACCCTTGGAGACAAGTCGGTTGGAGGACGATGTATTGAATCTCGACGCAATTTGAGTGTCCCGTCGTCATTAGGAGGCCATAAACGTTACAATTAACTATCATTATTGCGTCGGATTCGATAATCTAAAATCACAGGAGAACAACCATAAGGTGCCCGAGGCAGCAACAGACCCTTGGAGACAAGTAGGCTGGAGGCCGATGTATTGAATCTCGACGCAATTTGAGTGTTCCATCGTCATTACAAGGCCCTGAACGTTACAATTAACTATCATTTTTGCGTCGGATTCGAAAATCTAGACTCACCGGTGACGGACCATGTGGTGCCCGAGGCAGCGATATCCCCTTGGAGACAAGTCGGCTGGAGGCCGATGTATTGAATCTCGACGCAATTTGAGAGTTCCATCGTCATTAGGAGGCCCTGAACGTTACAATTAACAATCATTTTTGCGTCGGATTCGAAAATCTAGACTCACAGGAGAAGGACCATGTGGTGCCCGAGGCAGCAACAGACCCTTGGAGACAAGTCGGCTGCAGGCCGATGTATTTAATCTCGACGCAATTTGATTGTTCCATCGTCACTACAATGCCCTGAACGTTACAATTAACTATCATTTTTGCGTCGGATTCGAAAATCTATACTCACAGGAGAAGGACCATGAGGTGCCCGAGGCAGCAATATACCCTTGGAGACAAGTCGGCTGGAGGCCGATGTATTGAATCTCGACGCAATTTGAGTGTTCCATCGGCATTAGGAGGCCCTGAACGTTACAATTAACAATCATTTTTGCGTCGGATTCGAAAATCTAGACTCACTGGAGACGGAAAATGTGGTGCCCGAGGCAGCGACATCCCCTTGGAGACAAGTCGGCTGGAGGCCGATGTATTGAATCTCGACGCAATTTGAGTGTTCCATCGTCATTAGGAGGCCCTAAACGGTACAATTAACTATCATTTTTGCGTCGGATTCGAAAATCTAGACTCGCAGGAGAAGGACCATGTGGTGCCCGAGGCAGCACTAGACCCTTGGAGACAAGTCGGCTGCAGGCCGATGTATTGAAACTAGACGCAATGTGAGTGTTCCATCGTCATTACAAGGCCCTGAACGTTACAATTAACTATCATTTTTGCGTCGGATTCGAAAATTTAGACTCACAGGAGAAAGACCATGAGGTGCCTGAGGCAGCAACAGACCCTTGGAGACAAGTCGGCTGGAGGCCGATGTATTGAATCTCGACGCAATTTGAGTGTTCCATCGTCATTAGGAGGCCCTAAACGTTACAATTCACTATCAGTTTTGCGTCGGGTTCGAAAATCAAGACTCACAGGAGAACGACCATAAGGTGCCCGAGGCAGCAATAGACCCTTGGAGACAAGTCGGCTGGAGGACGATGTATTGAATCTCGACGCAATTTGAGTGTTCCATCGGCATTACGAGGCCCTGAACGTTTCAATTAACTATCATTTTTGGGTCGGATTCGAAAATCTAGACTTACAAGAGAACGACCATAAGGTGCCCGAGGCAGCAATAGACCCTTGGAGACAAGTCGGCTGGAGGCCGATGTATTGAATCTCGACGCAATTTGAGAGTTCCATCCTCATTAGGAGGCCCTGAACGTTACAATTCACTATCATTTTTGCGTCGGATTCGATACTCTAAACTCACAGGAGAACGACCATAAGGTGCCGAGGCAGCAACAGACCCTTGGAGACAAGTCGGCTGGAGGCCGATGTTTTGAATCTCGACGCAATTTGAGTGTTCCATCGTCATTAGGAGGCCCTAAACGTTACAATTCACTATCATTTTTGCGTCGGATTCGATAATCTAAAATCACAGGAGAACAACCATAAGGTGCCCGAGGCAGCAACAGACCCTTGGAGACAAGTAGGCTGGAGGCCGATGTATTGAATCTCGACGCAATTTGAGTGTTCCATCGTCATTACAAGGCCCTGAACGTTACAATTAACTATCATTTTTGCGTCGGATTCGAAAATCTAGACTCACCGGTGACGGACCATGTGGTGCCCGAGGCAGCGATATCCCCTTGGAGACAAGTCGGCTGGAGGCCGATGTATTGAATCTCGACGCAATTTGAGAGTTCCATCGTCATTAGGAGGCCCTGAACGTTACAATTAACAATCATTTTTGCGTCGGATTCGAAAATCTAGACTCACAGGAGAAGGACCATGTGGTGCCCGAGGCAGCAACAGACCCTTGGAGACAAGTCGGCTGCAGGCCGATGTATTTAATCTCGACGCAATTTGATTGTTCCATCGTCACTACAAGGCCCTGAACGTTACAATTAACTATCATTTTTGCGTCGGATTCGAAAATCTAGACTCACAGGAGAAGGACCATGAGGTGCCCGAGGCAGCAATATACCCTTGGAGACAAGTCGGCTGGAGGCCGATGTATTGAATCTCGACGCAATTTGAGTGTTCCATCGGCATTAGGAGGCCCTGAACGTTACAATTAACAATCATTTTTGCGTCGGATTCGAAAATCTAGACTTACAAGAGAACGAACTTAAGGTTCCCGAGGCAGCATTAGACCCTTGGAGACAAGTCGGTTGGAGGACGATGTATTGAATCTCGACGCAATTTGAGTGTCCCGTCGTCATTAGGAGGCCCTAAACGTTACAATTAACTATCATTATTGCGTCGGATTCGATAATCTAAAATCACAGGAGAACAACCATAAGGTGCCCGAGGCAGCAACAGACCCTTGGAGACAAGTAGGCTGGAGGCCGATGTATTGAATCTCGACGCAATTTGAGAGTTCCATCGTCATTACAAGGCCCTGAACGTTACAATTAACTATCATTTTTGCGTCGGATTCGAAAATCTAGACTCACCGGAGACGGACCATGTGGTGCCCGAGGCAGCGATATCCCCTTGGAGACAAGTCGGCTGGAGGCCGATGTATTGAATCTCGACGCAATTTGAGAGTTCCATCGTCATTAGGAGGCCCTGAACGTTACAATTAACAATCATTTTTGCGTCGGATTCGAAAATCTAGACTCACAGGAGAAGGACCATGTGGTGCCCGAGGCAGCAACAGACCCTTGGAGACAAGTCGGCTGCAGGCCGATGTATTTAATCTCGACGCAATTTGATTGTTCCATCGTCACTACAAGGCCCTGAACGTTACAATTAACTATCATTTTTGCGTCGGATTCGAAAATCTAGACTCACAGGAGAAGGACCATGAGGTGCCCGAGGCAGCAATATACCCTTGGAGACAAGTCGGCTGGAGGCCGATGTATTGAATCTCGACGCAATTTGAGTGTTCCATCGGCATTAGGAGGCCCTGAACGTTACAATTAACAATCATTTTTGCGTCGGATTCGAAAACCTAGACTTACAAGAGAACGAACTTAAGGTTCCCGAGGCAGCATTAGACCCTTGGAGACAAGTCGGTTGGAGGACGATGTTTTGAATCTCGACGCAATTTGAGTGTCCCGTCGTCATTAGGAGGCCCTAAACGTTACAATTAACTATCATTATTGCGTCGGATTCGATAATCTAAAATCACAGGAGAACAACCATAAGGTGCCCGAGGCAGCAACAGACCCTTGGAGACAAGTAGGCTGGAGGCCGATGTATTGAATCTCGACGCAATTTGAGAGTTCCATCGTCATTACAAGGCCCTGAACGTTACAATTAACTATCATTTTTGCGTCGGATTCGAAAATCTAGACTCACCGGAGACGGACCATGTGGTGCCCGAGGCAGCGATATCCCCTTGGAGACAAGTCGGCTGGAGGCCGATGTATTGAATCTCGACGCAATTTGAGAGTTCCATCCTCATTAGGAGGCCCTGAACGTTACAATTCACTATCATTTTTGCGTCGAATTCGATACTCTAAACTCACAGGAGAACGACCATAAGGTGCCGAGGCAGCAACAGACCCTTGGAGACAAGTCGGCTGGAGGCCGATGTATTGAATCTCGACGCAATTTGAGTGTTCCATCGTCATTAGGAGGGCCTGAACGTTACAATTAACTATCATTTTTGCGTCGGATTCGAAAATCTAGACTCACAGGAGAAGGACCATGAGGTGCCCGAGGCAGCAATATACCCTTGGAGACAAGTCGGCTGGAGGCCGATGTATTGAATCTCGACGCAATTTGAGTGTTCCATCGTCATTAGGAGGCCCTAAACGGTACAATTAACTATCATTTTTGCGTCGGATTCGAAAATCTAGACTCGCAGGAGAAGGACCATGTGGTGCCCGAGGCAGCAATAGACCCTTGGAGACAAGTCGGCTGCAGGCCGATGTATTGAAACTAGACGCAATGTGAGTGTTCCATCGTCATTACAAGGCCCTGAACGTTACAATTAACTATCATTTTTGCGTCGGATTCGAAAATTTAGACTCACAGGAGAAAGACCATGAGGTGCCTGAGGCAGCAACAGACCCTTGGAGACAAGTCGGCTGGAGGCCGATGTATTGAATCTCGACGCAATTTGAGTGTTCCATCGTCATTAGGAGGCCCTAAACGTTACAATTCACTATCAGTTTTGCGTCGGGTTCGAAAATCAAGACTCACAGGAGAACGACCATAAGGTGCCCGAGGCAGCAATAGACCCTTGGAGACAAGTCGGCTGGAGGACGATGTATTGAATCTCGACGCAATTTGAGTGTTCCATCGGCATTACGAGGCCCTGAACGTTTCAATTAACTATCATTTTTGCGTCGGATTCGAAAATCTAGACTTACAAGAGAACGACCATAAGGTGCCCGAGGCAGCAATAGACCCTTGGAGACAAGTCGGCTGGAGGCCGATGTATTGAAGACGCAATTAGAGTGTTCCATCGTCATTAGGAGGCCATGAACGTTACAATTAACAATCATCTTTGCGTCGGATTCGAAAATCTAGACTTACAAGAGAACGACCATAAGGTGCCCGAGGCAGCAATAGACCCTTGGAGACAAGTCGGCTGGAGGCCGATGTATTGAATCTCGACGCAATTTGAGTGTTCCATCGTCATTAGGAGGCCCTAAACGGTACAATTAACTATCATTTTTGCGTCGGATTCGAAAATCTAGACTCGCAGGAGAAGGACCATGTGGTGCATGAGGCAGCAATAGACCCTTGGAGACAAGTCGGCTGCAGGCCGATGTATTGAAACTAGACGCAATGTGAGTGTTCCATCGTCATTACAAGGCCCTGAACGTTACAATTAACTATCATTTTTGCGTCGGATTCGAAAATTTAGACTCACAGGAGAAAGACCATGAGGTGCCTGAGGCAGCAACAGACCCTTGGAGACAAGTCGGCTGGAGGCCGATGTATTGAATCTCGACGCAATTTGAGTGTTCCATCGGCATTACGAGGCCCTGAACGTTTCAATTAACTATCATTTTTGCGTCGGATTCGAAAATCTAGACTTACAAGAGAACGACCATAAGGTGCCCGAGGCAGCAATAGACCCTTGGAGACAAGTCGGCTGGAGGCCGATGTATTGAAGACGCAATTAGAATGTTCCATCGTCATTAGGAGGCCATGAACGTTACAATTAACTATCATCTTTGCATCGGATTCGAAAATCTAGACTTACAAGAGAACGACCATAAGGTGCCCGAGGCAGCAATAGACCCTTGGAGACAAGTCGGCTGGAGGCCGATGTATTGAATCTCGACGCAATTTGAGAGTTCCATCCTCATTAGGAGGCCCTGAACGTTACAATTCACTATCATTTTTGCGTCGGATTCGATACTCTAAACTCACAGGAGAACGACCATAAGGTGCCGAGGCAGCAACAGACCCTTGGAGACAAGTCGGCTGGAGGCCGATGTATTGAATCTCGACGCAATTTGAGTGTTCCATCGTCATTAGGAGGGCCTGAACGTTACAATTAACTATCATTTTTGCGTCGGATTCGAAAATCTAGACTCACAGGAGAAGGACCATGAGGTGCCCGAGGCAGCAATATACCCTTGGAGACAAGTCGGCTGGAGGCCGATGTATTGAATCTCGTCGCAATTTGGGTGTTCCATCGTCATTAGGAGGCCCTAAACGGTACAATTAACTATCATTTTTGCGTCGGATTCGAAAATCTAGACTCGCAGGAGAAGGACCATGTGGTGCCCGAGGCAGCAATAGACCCTTGGAGACAAGTCGGCTGCAGGCCGATGTATTGAAACTAGACGCAATGTGAGTGTTCCATCGTCATTACAAGGCCCTGAACGTTACAATTAACTATCATTTTTGCGTCGGATTCGAAAATTTAGACTCACAGGAGAAAGACCATGAGGTGCCTGAGGCAGCAACAGACCCTTGGAGACAAGTCGGCTGGAGGCCGATGTATTGAATCTCGACGCAATTTGAGTGTTCCATCGTCATTAGGAGGCCCTAAACGTTACAATTCACTATCAGTTTTGCGTCGGGTTCGAAAATCAAGACTCACAGGAGAACGACCATAAGGTGCCCGAGGCAGCAATAGACCCTTGGAGACAAGTCGGCTGGAGGACGATGTATTGAATCTCGACGCAATTTGAGTGTTCCATCGGCATTACGAGGCCCTGAAAGTTTCAATTAACTATCATTTTTGCGTCGGATTCGAAAATCTAGACTTACAAGAGAACGACCATAAGGTGCCCGAGGCAGCAATAGACCCTTGGAGACAAGTCGGCTGGAGGCCGATGTGTTGAAGACGCAATTAGAGTGTTCCATCGTCATTAGGAGGCCATGAACGTTACAATTAACAATCATCTTTGCGTCGGATTCGAAAATCTAGACTTACAAGAGAACGACCATAAGGTGCCCGAGGCAGCAATAGACCCTTGGAGACAAGTCGGCTGGAGGCCGATGTATTGAATCTCGACGCAATTTGAGTGTTCCATCGTCATTAGGAGGCCCTAAACGGTACAATTAACTATCATTTTTGCGTCGGATTCGAAAATCTAGACTCGCAGGAGAAGGACCATGTGGTGCCCGAGGCAGCAATAGACCCTTGGAGACAAGTCGGCTGCAGGCCGATGTATTGAAACTAGACGCAATGTGAGTGTTCCATCGTCATTACAAGGCCCTGAACGTTACAATTAACTATCATTTTTGCGTCGGATTCGAAAATTTAGACTCACAGGAGAAAGACCATGAGGTGCCTGAGGCAGCAACAGACCCTTGGAGACAAGTCGGCTGGAGGCCGATGTATTGAATCTCGACGCAATTTGAGTGTTCCATCGTCATTAGGAGGCCCTAAACGTTACAATTCACTATCAGTTTTGCGTCGGGTTCGAAAATCAAGACTCACAGGAGAACGACCATAAGGTGCCCGAGGCAGCAATTGACCCTTGGAGACAAGTCGGCTGGAGGACGATGTATTGAATCTCGACGCAATTTGAGTGTTCCATCGGCATTACGAGGCCCTGAACGTTTCAATTAACTATCATTTTTGCGTCGGATTCGAAAATCTAGACTTACAAGAGAACGACCATAAGGTGCCCGAGGCAGCAATAGACCCTTGGAGACAAGTCGGCTGGAGGCCGATGTATTGAAGACGCAATTAGAATGTTCCATCGTCATTAGGAGGCCATGAACGTTACAATTAACTATCATCTTTGCATCGGATTCGAAAATCTAGACTTACAAGAGAACGACCATAAGGTGCCCGAGGCAGCAATAGACCCTTGGAGACAAGTCGGCTGGAGGCCGATGTATTGAATCTCGACGCAATTTGAGAGTTCCATCCTCATTAGGAGGCCCTGAACGTTACAATTCACTATCATTTTTGCGTCGGATTCGATACTCTAAACTCACAGGAGAACGACCATAAGGTGCCGAGGCAGCAACAGACCCTTGGAGACAAGTCGGCTGGAGGCCGATGTATTGAATCTCGACGCAATTTGAGTGTTCCATCGTCATTAGGAGGGCCTGAACGTTACAATTAACTATCATTTTTGCGTCGGATTCGAAAATCTAGACTCACAGGAGAAGGACCATGTGGTGCCCGAGGCAACAATAGACCCTTGGAGACAAGTCGGCTGCAGGCCGATGTATTGAATCTTGTCGCAATTTGAGTGTTCCATCGTCATTACAAGGCCCTGAACGTTACAATTAAGAATCATTTTTGCGTCGGATTCAAAAATCTACACTCACAGGAGAACGACCACAAGGTGCCCGAGGCAGCAACAGACCCTTGGAGACAAGTCGGCTGGAGGCCGATGTTTTGAATCTCGACGCAATTTGAGTGTTCCATCGTCATTAGGAGGCCCTAAACGTTACAATTCACTATCATTTTTGCGTCGGATTCGATAATCTAAAATCACAGGAGAACAACCATAAGGTGCCCGAGGCAGCAACAGACCCTTGGAGACAAGTAGGCTGGAGGCCGATGTATTGAATCTCGACGCAATTTGAGTGTTCCATCGTCATTACAAGGCCCTGAACGTTACAATTAACTATCATTTTTGCGTCGGATTCGAAAATCTAGACTCACCGGAGACGGACCATGTGGTGCCCGAGGCAGCGATATCCCCTTGGAGACAAGTCGGCTGGAGGCCGATGTATTGAATCTCGACGCAATTTGAGAGTTCCATCGTCATTAGGAGGCCCTGAACGTTACAATTAACAATCATTTTTGCGTCGGATTCGATAATCTAGACTTACAAGAGAACGACCATAAGGTGCCCGAGGCAGCAACAGACCCTTGGAGACAAGTCGGCTGGAGGCCGATGTATTGAATCTCGACGCAATTTGAGTGTTCCATCGGCATTAGGAGGCCATGAACGTTACAATTAACTATCATTTTTGCGTCGGATTCGAAAATCTAGACTTACAAGAGAACGACCATAAGGTGCCCGAGGCAGCAATAGATCCTTGGAGACAAGTCGGCTGGAGGCCGATGTATTGAATCTCGACGCAATTTGAGAGTTCCATCGTCATTAGGAGGCCCTGAACGTTACAATTCACTATCATTTTTGCGTCGGATTCGATAATCTAAACTCACAGGAGAACGACCATAAGGTGCCGAGGCAGCAACAGACCCTTGGAGACAAGTCGGCTGGAGGCCGATGTATTGAATCTCGACGCAATTTGAGTGTTCCATCGTCATTAGGAGGGCCTGAACGTTACAATTAACTATCATATTTGCGTCGGATTCGAAAATCTAGACTCACAGGAGAAGGACCATGTGGTGCCCGAGGCAGCAATAGACCCTTGGAGACAAGTCGGCTGCAGGCCGATGTATTGAATCTTGACGCAATTTGAGTGTTCCATCGTCATTACAAGGCCCTGAACGTTACAATTAAGAATCATTTTTGCGTCGGATTCGAAAATCTAGACTCACAGGAGAACGACCATAAGGTGCCCGAGGCAGCAACAGACCCTTGGAGACAAGTCGGCTGGAGGCCTATGTTTTGAATCTCGACGCAATTTGAGTGTTCCATCGTCATTAGGAGGCCCTAAACGTTACAATTCACTATCATTTTTGCGTCGGATTCGAAAATCTAGACTCGCAGGAGAAGGACCATGTGGTGCCCGAGGCAGCAATACACCATTGGAGACAAGTCGGCTGCAGGCCGATGTATTGAAACTAGTCGCAATGTGAGTGTTCCATCGTCATTACAAGGCCCTGAACGTTACAATTAACTATCATTTTTGCGTCGGATTCGAAAATTTAGACTCACAGGAGAAAGACCATGAGGTGCCTGAGGCAGCAACAGACCCTTGGAGACAAGTCGGCTGGAGGCCGATGTATTGTATCTCGACGCAATTTGAGTGTTCCATCGTCTTTAGGAGGCCCTAAACGTTACAATTCACTATCAGTTTTGCGTCGGGTTCGAAAATCTAGACTCACAGGAGAAGGACCATGTGGTGCCCGAGGCAGCAATAGACCCTTGGAGACAAGTCGGCTGGAGGCCGATGTATTGAATCTCGACGCAATTTGAGTGTTCCATCGTCATTAGGAGGCCCTAAACGTTACAATTCACTATCAGTTTTGCGTCGGGTTCGAAAATCTAGACTCACAGGAAAAGGACAATGTGGTGCCCGAGGCAGCAATAGACCCTTGGAGACAAGTCGGCTGGAAGCCGATGTATTGAATCTCGACGCAATTTGTGTGTTCCATCGGCATTAGGAGGCCCTGAACGTTACAATTAACTATCATTTTTGCGTCGGATTCGAAAATCTAGACTCACCGGAGACGGAAAATGTGGTGCCCGAGGCAGCGATATCCCCTTGGAGACAAGTCGGCTGGAGGCCGATGTATCGAATCTCGACGCAATTTGAGAGTCCCATCGTCATTAGGAGGCCCTGAACGTTACAATTAACAATCATTTTTGCATCGGATTCGAAAATCTAGACTTACAAGAGAACGAACGTAAGGTTCCCGAGGCAGCATTAGACCCTTGGAGACAAGTCGGCTGGAGGACGATGTATTGAATCTCGACGCAATTTGAGTGTCCCATCGTCATTAGGAGGCCGTAAACGTTACAATTAACTATCATTATTGCGTCGGATTCGATAATCTAAAATCACAGGAGAACAACCATTAGGTGCCCGAGGCAGCAACATATACTTGGAGACAAGTAGGCTGGAGGCCGATGTATTGAATCTCGACGCAATTTGAGTGTTCCATCGCATTAGGAGGCCCTAAACGTTACAATTCACTATCATTTTTGCGTCGGATTCGAAAATCTAGACTCGCAGGAGAAGGACCATGTGTTGCCCGAGGCAGCAATAGACCCTTGGAGACAAGTCGGCTGGAGAACGATGTACTGAATCTCGACGCAATTTGAGAGATCCATCGGCATTACGAGGCCCTGAACGTTTCAATTAACTATCATTTTTGCGACGGATTCGAAAATCTAGACTTACAAGAGAACGACCATAAGGTGCCCGAGGGAGCATTAGACCCTTGGAGACAAGTCGGCTGGAGGCCGATGTATTGAATCTCGACGCAATTTGAGTGTTCCATCGTCATTAGGAGGCCCTAAACGGTACAATTAACTATCATTTTTGCGTTGGATTCGATAATCTAGACTTACAAGAGAACGACCATAAGGTGCCCGAGGCAGCAATAGACCCTTGGAGACAAGTCGGCTGGAAGCCGATGTATTGAATCTCGACGCAATTTGAGAGTTCCATCGTCATTAGGAGGCCCTGAACGTTACAATTAACTATCATTTTTGCGACGGATTCGAAAATCTAGACTTACAAGAGACCGACCATGAGGTGCCTGAGACTGCAATATCCTCTTGGATACAAGTCGACTGGAGGTCGATGTATTGAATCTCGACGCAATTTGAGTCTTCTATCGTCATTAGGAGGCGCTGAACGTTACAATTAACTATCATTTTTGCGTCGGATTCGAAAATCTAGACTCACAGGAGAACGACCACAAGGTGCCCGAGGCAGCAACAGACCCTTGGAGACAAGTAGGCTGGAGGCCGATGTATTGAATCTCGACGCAATTTGAGAGTTCCATCGACATTAGGAGGCCCTGAACGTTACAATTAACAATCATTTTTGCGTCGGATTCGAAAATCTAGACTCACAGGAGAACGACCATAAGGTGCCCGAGGCAGCAATAGACCCTTGGAGACAAGTCGGCTGGAGGACGATGTATTGGATCTCGACGCAATTTGAGAGTTCCATCGGCATTAAGAGGCCCTGAACGTTTCAATTAA
This sequence comes from Schistocerca americana, assembly GCF_021461395.2. Lineage (NCBI taxonomy): Eukaryota > Metazoa > Arthropoda > Insecta > Orthoptera > Acrididae > Schistocerca > Schistocerca americana. The sequence goes on along the minus strand of NW_025726078.1, from coordinate 130,025 downwards.
CTATCATTTTTGCGTCGGATTCGAAAATCTAGACTTACAAGAGAACGACCATAAGGTGCCCGAGGCAGCATTAGACCCTTGGAGACAAGTCGGCTGGAGGCCGATGTATTGAATCTCGACGCAATTTGAGTGTTCCATCGTCATTAGGAGGCCCTAAACGGTACAATTAACTATCATTATTGCGTCGGATTCGATAATCTAGACTTACAAGAGAAGGACCATAAGGTGCCCGAGGCAGCAACAGACCCTTGGAGACAAGTCGGCTGGAGGCCGATGTATTGAATCTCGACGCAATTTGAGTGTTCCATCGGCATTAGGAGGCCATGAACGTTACAATTAACTATCATTTTTGCGTCGGATTCGAAAATCTAGACTTACAAGAGATCAACCATGAGGTGCCTGAGACTGCAATATCCTCTTGGAGACAAGTCGGCTGCAGGCCGATGTATTGAATCTTGACGCAATTTGAGTGTTCCATCGTCATTACAAGGCCCTGAACGTTACAATTAAGTATCATTTTTGCGTCGGATTCGAAAATCTAGACTCACAGGAGAACGACCATAAGGTGCCCGAGGCAGCAATAGACCCTTGGAGACAAGTCGGCTGGAGGCCGATGTATTGAATCTCGACGCAATTTGAGTGTTCCATCGGCATTAGGAGGCCCTAAACGGTACAATTAACTATCATTTTTGCGTCGGATTCGATAATCTAGACTTACAAGAGAACGACCATAAGGTGCCCGAGGCAGCAATAGACCCTTGGAGACAAGTCGGCTGGAGGCCGATGTATTGAATCTCGACGCAATTTGAGTGTTCCATCGTCATTAGGAGGCCCTAAACGGTACAGTTAACTATCATTTTTGCGTCGGATTCGATAATCTAGACTTACAAGAGAACGACCATAAGGTGCCCGAGGCAGCAACAGACCCTTGGAGACAAGTCGGCTGGAGGCCGATGTATTGAATCTCGACGCAATTTGAGAGTTCCATCGTCATTAGGAGGCCCTGAACGTTACAATTAACTATCATTTTTGCGTCGGATTCGAAAATCTAGACTTACAAGATAACGACCATGAGGTGCCTGAGACTGCAATATCCTCTTGGATACAAGTGGACTGGAGGTCGATGTATTGAATCTCGACGCAATTTGAGTGTTCCATCGGCATTAGGAGGCCCTGAACGTTACAATTAACTATCATTTTTGCGTCGGATTCGAAAATCTAGACTCACCGGAGACGGACCGTGTGGTGCCCGAGGCAGCGATATCCCCTTGCAGACAAGTCGGCTGGAGGCCGATGTATTGAATCTCGACGCAATTTGAGAGTTCCATCGTCATTACAAGGCCCTGAACGGTACAATTAACTATCATTTTTGCGTCGGATTCGAAAATTTAGACTCACAGGAGAAAGACCATGAGGTGCCTGAGGCAGCAACAGACCCTTGGAGACAAGTCGGCTGGAGGCCGATGTATTGAATCTCGACGCAATTTGAGTGTTCCATCGTCATTAGGAGGCCCTAAACGTTACAATTCACTATCAGTTTTGCGTCGGGTTCGAAAATCTAGACTCACAGGAGAAGGACCATGTGGTGCCCAAGGCAGCAATAGACCCTTGGAGACAAGTCGGCTGGAGGCCGATGTATTGAATCTCGACGCAATTTGAGTGTTCCATCGGCATTAGGAGGCCCTGAACGTTACAATTAACAATCATTTTTGCGTCGGATTCGAAAATCTAGACTTACAAGAGAACGAACTTAAGGTTCCCCAGGCAGCATTAGACCCTTGGAGACAAGTCGGCTGGAGGACGATTTATTGAATCTCGACGCAATTTGAGTGTCCCATCGTCATTAGGAGGCCCTAAACGTTACAATTAACTATCATTATTGCGTCGGATTCGATAATCTAAAATCACAGGAGAACAACCATTAGGTGCCCGAGGCAGCAACATACCCTTGGAGACAAGTAGGCTGGAGGCCGATGTATTGAATCTCGACGCAATTTGAGTGTTTCATCGTCATTACAAGGCCCTGAACGTTACAATTAACTATCATTTTTGTGTCGGATTCGAAAATCTAGACTTACCGGAGACGGACCATGTGGTGCCCGAGGCAGCGATATCCCCTTGGAGACAAGTCGGCTGGAGGCCGATGTATTGAATATCGACGCAATTTGAGAGTTCCATCGTCATTAGGAGGCCCTGAACGTTACAATTAACTATCATTTTTGCGTCGGATTCGAAAATCTAGACTTACAAGAGATCAACCATGAGGTGCCTGAGACTGCAATATCCTCTTGGAGACAAGTCGGCTGCAGGCCGATGTATTGAATCTTGACGCAATTTGAGTGTTCCATCGTCATTACAAGGCCCTGAACGTTACAATTAACTATCATTTTTGCGTCGGATTCGAAAATCTAGACTCACAGGAGAACGACCATAAGGTGCCCGAGGCAGCAATAGACCCTTGGAGACAAGTCGGCTGGAGGCCGATGTATTGAATCTCGACGCAATTTGAGTGTTCCATCGGCATTAGGAGGCCCTAAACGGTACAATTAACACGTTCACTGCCACTGTAATTGGCCTTGCTTTGCCACGTAACCAATATTTTTCTTAATAGAATCTGAAAATATATTGCTAAAAGTAATATGACATGTATTTATTTTATAAGTACACAATCAAATTTACTCTCGTGAATCAAAGTTGTTTTGGGGCGCACTAAGGCGTCAGTGGCATATCAGGCCATATTCTGTAGCGGGTGGCCGTGGACGCGCCAATGCGTCTAGTGTATTGTTCCTGGTTAGTGTGACAGTTTAGGTTACTACAATTTCATTTTATATTCATAAATGAAACGAAACATCCTACTGACAAACGACATATTTATTGGACAAAAAATATAGTAGAAACATTCAAATACAAACACAAGATCTCGAAGAAACTTCTGAAATAAAATGTATGTCAAATCTAAGAAAAATACAATCTAGAGCTTTATCCATTACACTCTCAAACAAATAAAATAAATACAAAGTTTACGAATAGTACCGACACATAACTGTCGAAAAATAAATGAGCAACGAAAGTGCTATCTGCCTTTAGAGGTGGTGAATAACACAACAATTCAAACAATATCCTGCTTTATTTGGGCAATCTAGGCACTCGTAAATCGTGTCTGTTCGTTGTCCACGGCTGGCGCATGATCTGCACTTTTTTCGCGGTGTTTTTGATTTTCCATTTGATTCTCGTTTTACCACAACATGTTGGGGATTTCGGACTGGCCGTTCTACCTGCTTTCGTGGCAATAGTGCTCTTATAATACTGAGTCTAAATTCTTGGAGGGGCATTTTTGTGCCACAATATTTATTGTGTAGGGCATGTGCGTTTGTCAGTATCATTTCCACAACGTGGATAAAAAGTTTCTTGTACCAGCGTATGGTTTTGCGTTCCGAGAGGTAATATGATAACATCTGATCGTGCCGATCAACTCCCGCCATAAATTTATTGTAGTTTACAATGGCCAAGGGCTTAGATTTCTTCTCCTTTCTTTTGGTTTCAACCTCAACCATTTCATTTGTAAATGCATTAGAAATGTAGCAAACCTCCCTCTTATCACGCCACTTACCTATCATAACTCCTTCCGCAAATCTGGCAACGGCTTCACCTTTTCGTAGTTTTGCTTCCTGTATTTCCTTGGGTGTATCCTTCCTATTCGCCCTCAGAGTTCCCGTGCAGTGGGTCTTCTTATCCAGGAGCAGCTTTGCCAATGCGAAGCTGTTATAGTAATTGTCCATGTACACATGGTGACCAGCATTCAACTTTTCATCTAGTAAATGAAGAACAATTTTTTGCGCATGGCCTCTTCCTCCTAAATCGTCCAGCATGCCAGTGTATACCGCGAATTTTAGGACCATTCCAGTGGGAGTTGTCAAAATATATAGCTTTATGCCATATTTGTGCTTTTTGTTTTTGATGTATTGGCGGAAAAGTAATCGTCCACGCCAAAGGATCATTGATTCGTCCAGAGACAGTTCCCGTCCAGGGTAGTAAACTTGGCACATCCTTTCATTGAAACAATTGATAACGGGACGTATTTTATACAACCTGTCGGATGGTGTTGGTTTGCCCTGTTTTGGATTTTCAGAAAAGTGTAATGCACGTAGTATTAGCAGAAAACGATTTCGTGAAATACTATCGGCAATTCCTTTCACGTTGAATAAAGCGTCCTTTTTCCAATAGTCCTGCAAATTCCTCATCTTTACATTTCCCATGTGCAGGAAAACTCCCAAGAACACTAACAATTCGCCAACAGTCACATCTTTCCAACAGTTTATTCGTGATTGTCCTTTGGTTCCCGCAGAAAGGAATAATTCAATCGCGTTTCGATTTGTTTCTTCTACAACTGTCAATAGAAATTCGTCCGTCAGCAAAAGACGAAAATAATCTAAGGGAGTGTTTTCCGTCGGTTGAATAAGCAGTCCCTCATTTTTTATAAATGGGCAATTTATCATTCCAACTGGCTCTCTTTCCCACGCAACAGTTGTATCAGCTGCGTTATCTCTTGTTACCACTCCTTCTGCCATTTCCCTGTCGCTAGGATTCACAGCCATTTCTACAGTCTCATCTAAAACAAACTCGGCTCCGTCAGTCTCTTCACTGGATTCCACGCCGTCCTCCTCACTGGCCAGTTCCGTTTCCGAATCGCTTTCTTCTAATATTCGTAATAATTCCGCATCCGTTAGTTTTTGTACGTTTCTTGTGTCCTGTGTTTTACGTTTCTTAGGTTCTGAAGGGCCCGCCGTGTCACGATTGTCTTCCATTTTCAGTCCCACAACAGAGAAAAACTGTAGGGAAAACACACGAACCGCACCCGCAAAAATTGAAAACAATACGTTCTTAGAGTGCCTGCGCAATGAACCACACCGAATGGCTGTGCCCGACTAAACTGTGGCGCTGAGAAACAGCTGAGTGTCTCGCCGCGCAGGCGCGTCGACGGCATATGCACTAGTATCGGCCGGACGCGCTGGTGCGCCGATGGCAGTGAACGTGTTAACTATCATTTTTGCGTCGGATTCGATAATCTAGACTTACAAGAGAACGACCATAAGGTGCCCGAGGCAGCAATAGACCCTTGGAGACAAGTCGGCTGGAGGCCGATGTATTGAATCTCGACGCAATTTGAGAGTTCCATCGTCATTAGGAGGCCCTAAACGTTACAATTAACTATCATTTTTGCGTCGGATTCGAAAATCTAGACTTACAAGAGAACGACCATGAGGTGCCTGAGACTGCAATATCCTCTTGGATACAAGTCGACTGGAGGTCGATGTATTGAATCTCGACGCAATTTAAGTCTTCTAACGTCATTAGGAGGCGCTGAACGTTTCAATTAACTATCATTTTTGCGTCGGATTCGAAAATCTAGACTCACAGGAGAACGACCATAAGGTGCCCGAGGCAGCTACAGACCTTTGGAGACATGTAGGCTGGAGGCCGATGTATTGAATCTCGACGCAATTTGAGAGTTCCATCGACATTAGGAGGCCTTGAACGTTACAATTAACAATCATTTTTGCGTCGGATTCGAAAATCTAGACTCACAGGAGAACGACCATAAGGTGCCCGAGGCAGCAATAGACCCTTGGAGACAAGTCGGCTGGAGGACGATGTATTGAATCTCGACGCAATTTGAGAGTTCCATCGGCATTAGGAGGCCCTGAACGTTTCAATTAACTATCATTTTTGCGTCGGATTCGAAAATCTAGATTTACAAGAGAACGACCATAAGGTGCCCGAGGCAGCATTAGACCCTTGGAGACAAGTCGGCTGGAGGCCGATGTATTGAATCTCGACGCAATTTGAGTGTTCCATCGTCATTAGGAGGCCCTAAACGGTACAATTAACTATCATTTTTGCGTCGGATTCGATAATCTAGACTTACAAGAGAACGACCATAAGGTGCCCGAGGCAGCAACAGACCCTTGGAGACAAGTCGGCTGGAGGCCGATGTATTGAATCTCGACGCAATTTGATTGTTCCATCGGCATTAGGAGGCCATGAACGTTACAATTAACTATCATTTTTGCGTCGGATTCGAAAATCTAGACTTACAACAGAACGACCATAAGGTGCCCGAGGCAGCAATAGACCCTAGGAGACAAGCCGGCTGGAGGCCGATGTATTGAATCTCGACGCAATTTGAGAGTTCCATCGTCATTAGGAGGCCCTGAACGTTACAATTAACTATCATTTTGCGTCGGATTCGAGAATCTAGACTTACAAGATAACGACCCATGAGGTGCCTGAGACTGCAATATCCTCTTGGATACAAGTGGACTGGAGGTCGATGTATTGAATCTCGACGCAATTTGAGTGTTCCATCGGCATTAGGAGGCCCTGAACGTTACAATTAACTATCATTTTTGCGTCGGATTCGAAAATCTAGACTCACCGGAGACGGACCATGTGGTGCCCGAGGCAGCGATATCCCTTGCAGACAAGTCGGCTGGAGGCCGATGTATTGAATCTCGACGCAATTTGAGAGTTCCATCGTCATTACAAGGCCCTGAACGTTACAATTAACTATCATTTTTGCGTCGGATTCGAAATTTAGACTCTAAGGAGAAAGACCATGAGGTGCCTGAGGCAGCAACAGACCCTTGGAGACAAGTCGGCTGGAGGCCGATGTATTGAATCTCGACGCAATTTGAATGTTCCATCGTCATTAGGAGGCCCTAAACGTTACAATTCACTATCAGTTTTGCGTCGGGTTCGAAAATCTAGACTCACAGGAGAACGAACTTAAGGTTCCCGAGGCAGCATTAGACCCTTGGAGACAAGTCGGCTGGAGGACGATGTATTGAATCTCGACGCAATTTGAGTGTCCCATCGTCATTAGGAGGCCCTAAACGTTACAATTAACTATCATTATTGCGTCGGATTCGATAATCTAAAATCACAGGAGAACAACCATTAGGTGCCCGAGGCAGCAACATACCCTTGGAGACAAGTAGGCTGGAGGCCGATGTATTGAATCTCGACGCAATTTGAGTGTTTCATCGTCATTACAAGGCCCTGAACGTTACAATTAACTATCATTTTTGCGTCGGATTCGAAAATTTAGACTCAAAGGAGAAAGACCATGAGGTGCCTGAGGCAGCAACAGACCCTTGGAGACAAGTCGGCTGGAGGCCGATGTATTGAATCTCGACGCAATTTGAATGTTCCATCGTCATTAGGAGGCCCTAAACGGTACAATTAACTATCATTTTTGCGTCGGATTCGATAATCTAGACTTACAAGAGAACGACCATAAGGTGCCCGAGGCAGCAACAGACCCTTGGAGACAAGTCGGTTGGAGGCCGATGTATTGAATCTCGACGCAATTTGAGAGTTCCATCGTCATTAGGAGGCCCTGAACGTTACAATTAACTATCATTTTTGCGTCGGATTCGAAAATCTAGACTTACAAGAGAACAACCATGAGGTGCCTGAGACTGCAATATCCTCTTGGAGACAAGTCGGCTGGAGGTCGATGTATTGAATCTCGACGCAATTTGAGTGTTCCATCGTCATTAGGAGGCCCTAAACGTTACAATTCACTGTCATTTTTGCGTCGCATTCGAAAATCTAGACTCGCAGGAGAAGGACCATGTGGTGCCCGAGGCAGCAATAGACCCTTGGAGACAAGTCGGCTGGAGGCCGATGTATTGAATCTCGACGCAATTTGAGTGTTCCATCGTCATTAGGAGGCCCTAAACAATACAATTCACTATCAGTTTTTGCGTCGGGTTCGAAAATCTAGACTCACAGGAAAAGGACCATGTGGTGCCCGAGGCAGCAATAGACCCTTGGAGACAAGTCGGCTGGAGGCCGATGTATTGAATCTCGACGCAATTTGAGTGTTCCATCGGCATTAGGAGGCCCTGAACGTTACAATTAACTATCATTTTTGCGTCGGATTCGAAAATCTAGACTCACCGGAGACGGAAAATGTGGTGCCCGAGGCAGCGATATCACCTTCATCATCGGCTGGAGGCCGATGTATTGAATCTCGACGCAATTTGAGAGTTCCATCGTCATTAGGAGGCCCTGAACGTTACAATTAACTATCATTTTTGCGTCGGATTCGAGAATCTAGACTTACAAGATAACGACCATGAGGTGCCTGAGACTGCAATATCCTCTTGGATACAAGTGGACTGGAGGTCGATGTATTGAATCTCGACGCAATTTGAGTGTTCCATCGGCATTAGGAGGCCCTGAACGTTACAATTAACTATCATTTTTGCGTCGGATTCGAAAATCTAGACTCACCGGAGACGGACCATGTGGTGCCCGAGGCAGCGATATCCCCTTGCAGACAAGTCGGCTGGAGGCCGATGTATTGAATCTCGACGCAATTTGAGAGTTCCATCGTCATTACAAGGCCCTGAACGTTACAATTAACTATCATTTTTGCGTCGGATTCGAAAATTTAGACTCAAAGGAGAAAGACCATGAGGTGCCTGAGGCAGCAACAGACCCTTGGAGACAAGTCGGCTGGAGGCCGATGTATTGAATCTCGACGCAATTTGAGTGTTCCATCGTCATTAGGAGCCCCTAAACGTTACAATTCACTATCAGTTTTGCGTCGGGTTCGAAAATCTAGAGTCACAGGAGAAACGAACTTAAGGTTCCCGAGGCAGCATTAGACCCTTGGAGACAAGTCGGCTGGAGGACGATGTATTGAATCTCGACGCAATTTGAGTGTCCCATCGTCATTAGGAGGCCCTAAACGTTACAATTAACTATCATTATTGCGTCGGATTCGATAATCTAAAATCACAGGAGAACAACCATTAGGTGCCCGAGGCAGCAACATACCCTTGGAGACAAGTAGGCTGGAGGCCGATGTATTGAATCTCGACGCAATTTGAGTGTTTCATCGTCATTACAAGGCCCTGAACGTTACAATTAACTATCATTTTTGCGTCGGATTCGAAAATCTAGACTCACCGGAGACGGACCATGTGGTGCCCGAGGCAGCGATATCCCCTTGGAGTCAAGTCGGCTGGAGGCCGATGTATTGAATATCGACGCAATTTGAGAGTTCCATCGTCATTAGGAGGCCCTGAACGTTACAATTAACAATCATTTTTGCGTCGGATTCGAAAATCTAGACTCACAGGAGAACGACCATAAGGTGCCCGAGGCAGCAATAGACCCTTGGAGACAAGTCGGCTGGAGGACGATGTATTGAATCTCGACGCAATTTGAGAGTTCCATCGGCATTACGAGGCCCTGAACGTTTCAATTAACTATCTTTTTTGCGTCGGATTCGAAAATCTAGACTTACAAGAGAACGACAATAAGGTGCCCGAGGCAGCAACAGACCAAGTCGGCTGGAGGCCGATGTATTGAATCTCGACGCAATTTGAGTGTTCCATCGGCATTAGGAGGCCATGAACGTTACAATTAACTATCATTTTTGCGTCGGACTCGAAAATCTAGACTTACAAGAGAACGACCATAAGGTGCCCGAGGCAGCAATAGACCCTTTGAGACAAGTCGGCTGGAGGCCGATGTATTGAATCTCGACGCAATTTGAGAGTTCCATCGTCATTAGGAGGCCCTGAACGTTACAATTAACTATCATTTTTGCGTCGGGTTCGAAAATCTAGACACACAGGAGAACGACCATAAGGTGCCCGAGGCAGCAATAGACCCTTGGAGACAAGTCGGCTGGAGGCCGATGTATTGAATCTCGAAGCAATTTGAGTGTTCCATCGTCATTAGGAGGCCCTAAACGGTACAATTAACTATCATTTTTGCGTCGGATTCGATAATCTAGACTTACAAGAGAACGACCATAAGGTGCCCGAGGCAGCAACAGACCCTTGGAGACAAGTCGGTTGGAGGCCGATGTATTGAATCTCGACGCAATTTGAGAGTTCCATCGTCATTAGGAGGCCCTGAACGTTACAATTAACTATCATTTTTGCGTCGGATTCGAAAATCTAGACTTACAAGAGAACAACCATGAGGTGCCTGAGACTGCAATATCCTCTTGGAGACAAGTCGGCTGGAGGTCGATGTATTGAATCTCGACGCAATTTGAGTGTTCCATCGTCATTAGGAGGCCCTAAACGTTACAATTCACTGTCATTTTTGCGTCGCATTCGAAAATCTAGACTCGCAGGAGAAGGACCATGTGGTGCCCGAGGCAGCAATAGACCCTTGGAGACAAGTCGGCTGGAGGCCGATGTATTGAATCTCGACGCAATTTGAGTGTTCCATCGTCATTAGGAGGCCCTAAACAATACAATTCACTATCAGTTTTGCGTCGGGTTCGAAAATCTAGACTCACAGGAAAAGGACCATGTGGTGCCCGAGGCAGCAATAGACCCTTGGAGACAAGTCGGCTGGAGGCCGATGTATTGAATCTCGACGCAATTTGAGTGTTCCATCGGCATTAGGAGGCCCTGAACGTTACAATTAACTATCATTTTTGCGTCGGATTCGAAAATCTAGACTCACCGGAGACGGAAAATGTGGTGCCCGAGGCAGCGATATCACCTTCATCATCGGCTGGAGGCCGATGTATTGAATCTCGACGCAATTTGAGAGTTCCATCGTCATTAGGAGGCCCTGAACGTTACAATTAACAATCATTTTTGCGTCGGATTCGAAAATCTAGACTTACAAGAGAACGAACGTAAGGTTCCCGAGGCAGCATTAGACCCTTGGAGACAAGTCGGCTGGAGGGACGATGTATTGAATCTCGACGCAATTTGAGTGTCCCATCGTCATTAGGAGGCCCTAAACGTTTCAATTAACTATCATTTTTGCGTCGGATTCGAAAATCTAGACTTACAAGAGAACGACCATGAGGTGCCTGAGACTGCAATATCCTCTTGGATACAAGTCGACTGGAGGTCGATGTATTGAATCTCGACGCAATTTGAGTCTTCTATCGTCATTAGGAGGCGCTGAACGTTTCAATTAACTATCATTTTTGCGTCGGATTCGATAATCTAAACTCACAGGAGAACGACCATAAGGTGCCGCGGCAGCAACAGACCCTTGGAGACAAGTCGGCTGGAGGCCGATGTATTGAATCTCGACGCAATTTGAGAGTTCCATCGTCATTAGGAGGCCCTGAACGTTACAATTAACTATCATTTTTGCGTCGGATTCAAAAATCTAGACTCACAGGAGAAGGACCATGTGGTGCCCGAGGCAGCAATAGACCCTTGGAGACAAGTCGGCTGGAGGCCGATGTATTGAATATCGACGCAATTAGAGAGTTCCATCGTCATTAGGAGGCCCTGAACGTTACAATTAACTATCATTTTTGCGTCGGATTCGAAAATCTAGACTTACAAGAGAACAACCATGAGGTGCCTGAGCCTGCAATATCCTCTTGGAGACAAGTCGGCTGCAGGCCGATGTATTGAATCTTGACGCAATTTGAGTGTTCCATCGTCATTACAAGGCCCTGAACGTTACAATTAACTATCATTTTTGCGTCGGATTCGAAAATCTAGACTCACAGGAGAACGACCATAAGGTGCCCGAGGCAGCAATAGACCCTTGGAGACAAGTCGGCTGGAGGCCGATGTATTGAATCTCGACGCAATTTGAGTGTTCCATCGGCATTAGGAGGCCCTAAACGGTACAATTAACTATCATTTTTGCGTCGGATTCGATAATCTAGACTTACAAGAGAACGACCATAAGGTGCCCGAGGCAGCAATAGACCCTTGGAGACAAGTCGGCTGGAGGCCGATGTATTGAATCTCGACGCAATTTGAGAGTTCCATCGTCATTAGGAGGCCCTAAACGTTACAATTAACTATCATTTTTGCGTCGGATTCGAAAATCTAGACTTACAAGGGAACGACCATGAGGTGCCTGAGACTGCAATATCCTCTTGGATACAAGTCGACTGGAGGTCGATGTATTGAATCTCGACGCAATTTAAGTCTTCTAACGTCATTAGGAGGCGCTGAACGTTTCAATTAACTATCATTTTTGCGTCGGATTCGAAAATCTAGACTCACAGGAGAACGACCATAAGGTGCCCGAGGCAGCTACAGACCTTTGGAGACATGTAGGCTGGAGGCCGATGTATTGAATCTCGACGCAATTTGAGAGTTCCATCGACATTAGGAGGCCTTGAACGTTACAATTAACAATCATTTTTGCGTCGGATTCGAAAATCTAGACTCACAGGAGAACGACCATAAGGTGCCCGAGGCAGCAATAGACCCTTGGAGACAAGTCGGCTGGAGGACGATGTATTGAATCTCGACGCAATTTGAGAGTTCCATCGGCATTAGGAGGCCCTGAACGTTTCAATTAACTATCATTTTTGCGTCGGATTCGAAAATCTAGATTTACAAGAGAACGACCATAAGGTGCCCGAGGCAGCATTAGACCCTTGGAGACAAGTCGGCTGGAGGCCGATGTATTGAATCTCGACGCAATTTGAGTGTTCCATCGTCATTAGGAGGCCCTAAACGGTACAATTAACTATCATTTTTGCGTCGGATTCGATAATCTAGACTTACAAGAGAACGACCATAAGGTGCCCGAGGCAGCAACAGACCCTTGGAGACAAGTCGGCTGGAGGCCGATGTATTGAATCTCGACGCAATTTGATTGTTCCATCGGCATTAGGAGGCCATGAACGTTACAATTAACTATCATTTTTGCGTCGGATTCGAAAATCTAGACTTACAACAGAACGACCATAAGGTGCCCGAGGCAGCAATAGACCCTAGGAGACAAGCCGGCTGGAGGCCGATGTATTGAATCTCGACGCAATTTGAGAGTTCCATCGTCATTAGGAGGCCCTGAACGTTACAATTAACTATCATTTTTGCGTCGGATTCGAGAATCTAGACTTACAAGATAACGACCATGAGGTGCCTGAGACTGCAATATCCTCTTGGATACAAGTGGACTGGAGGTCGATGTATTGAATCTCGACGCAATTTGAGTGTTCCATCGGCATTAGGAGGCCCTGAACGTTACAATTAACTATCATTTTTGCGTCGGATTCGAAAATCTAGACTCACCGGAGACGGACCATGTGGTGCCCGAGGCAGCGATATCCCCTTGCAGACAAGTCGGCTGGAGGCCGATGTATTGAATCTCGACGCAATTTGAGAGTTCCATCGTCATTACAAGGCCCTGAACGTTACAATTAACTATCATTTTTGCGTCGGATTCGAAAATTTAGACTCAAAGGAGAAAGACCATGAGGTGCCTGAGGCAGCAACAGACCCTTGGAGACAAGTCGGCTGGAGGCCGATGTATTGAATCTCGACGCAATTTGAGTGTTCCATCGTCATTAGGAGGCCCTAAACGTTACAATTCACTATCAGTTTTGCGTCGGGTTCGAAAATCTAGACTCACAGGAGAACGAACTTAAGGTTCCCGAGGCAGCATTAGACCCTTGGAGACAAGTCGGCTGGAGGACGATGTATTGAATCTCGACGCAATTTGAGTGTCCCATCGTCATTAGGAGGCCCTAAACGTTACAATTAACTATCATTATTGCGTCGGATTCGATAATCTAAAATCACAGGAGAACAACCATTAGGTGCCCGAGGCAGCAACATACCCTTGGAGACAAGTAGGCTGGAGGCCGATGTATTGAATCTCGACGCAATTTGAGTGTTTCATCGTCATTACAAGGCCCTGAACGTTACAATTAACTATCATTTTTGCGTCGGATTCGAAAATCTAGACTCACCGGAGACGGACCATGTGGTGCCCGAGGCAGCGATATCCCCTTGGAGTCAAGTCGGCTGGAGGCCGATGTATTGAATATCGACGCAATTTGAGAGTTCCATCGTCATTAGGAGGCCCTGAACGTTACAATTAACAATCATTTTTGCGTCGGATTCGAAAATCTAGACTCACAGGAGAACGACCATAAGGTGCCCGAGGCAGCAATAGACCCTTGGAGACAAGTCGGCTGGAGGACGATGTATTGAATCTCGACGCAATTTGAGAGTTCCATCGGCATTACGAGGCCCTGAACGTTTCAATTAACTATCTTTTTTGCGTCGGATTCGAAAATCTAGACTTACAAGAGAACGACAATAAGGTGCCCGAGGCAGCAACAGACCCTTGGAGACAAGTCGGCTGGAGGCCGATGTATTGAATCTCGACGCAATTTGAGTGTTCCATCGGCATTAGGAGGCCATGAACGTTACAATTAACTATCATTTTTGCGTCGGACTCGAAAATCTAGACTTACAAGAGAACGACCATAAGGTGCCCGAGGCAGCAATAGACCCTTTGAGACAAGTCGGCTGGAGGCCGATGTATTGAATCTCGACGCAATTTGAGAGTTCCATCGTCATTAGGAGGCCCTGAACGTTACAATTAACTATCATTTTTGCGTCGGGTTCGAAAATCTAGACACACAGGAGAACGACCATAAGGTGCCCGAGGCAGCAATAGACCCTTGGAGACAAGTCGGCTGGAGGCCGATGTATTGAATCTCGAAGCAATTTGAGTGTTCCATCGTCATTAGGAGGCCCTAAACGGTACAATTAACTATCATTTTTGCGTCGGATTCGATAATCTAGACTTACAAGAGAACGACCATAAGGTGCCCGAGGCAGCAACAGACCCTTGGAGACAAGTCGGTTGGAGGCCGATGTATTGAATCTCGACGCAATTTGAGAGTTCTATCGTCATTAGGAGGCCCTGAACGTTACAATTAACTATCATTTTTGCGTCGGATTCGAAAATCTAGACTTACAAGAGAACAACCATGAGGTGCCTGAGACTGCAATATCCTCTTGGAGACAAGTCGGCTGGAGGTCGATGTATTGAATCTCGACGCAATTTGAGTGTTCCATCGTCATTAGGAGGCCCTAAACGTTACAATTCACTGTCATTTTTGCGTCGCATTCGAAAATCTAGACTCGCAGGAGAAGGACCATGTGGTGCCCGAGGCAGCAATAGACCCTTGGAGACAAGTCGGCTGGAGGCCGATGTATTGAATCTCGACGCAATTTGAGTGTTCCATCGTCATTAGGAGGCCCTAAACAATACAATTCACTATCAGTTTTGCGTCGGGTTCGAAAATCTAGACTCACAGGAAAAGGACCATGTGGTGCCCGAGGCAGCAATAGACCCTTGGAGACAAGTCGGCTGGAGGCCGATGTATTGAATCTCGACGCAATTTGAGTGTTCCATCGGCATTAGGAGGCCCTGAACGTTACAATTAACTATCATTTTTGCGTCGGATTCGAAAATCTAGACTCACCGGAGACGGAAAATGTGGTGCCCGAGGCAGCGATATCACCTTCATCATCGGCTGGAGGCCGATGTATTGAATCTCGACGCAATTTGAGAGTTCCATCGTCATTAGGAGGCCCTGAACGTTACAATTAACAATCATTTTTGCGTCGGATTCGAAAATCTAGACTTACAAGAGAACGAACGTAAGGTTCCCGAGGCAGCATTAGACCCTTGGAGACAAGTCGGCTGGAGGACGATGTATTGAATCTCGACGCAATTTGAGTGTCCATCGTCATTAGGAGGCCCTAAACGTTTCAATTAACTATCATTTTTGCGTCGGATTCGAAAAATCTAGACTTACAAGAGAACGACCATGAGGTGCCTGAGACTGCAATATCCTCTTGGATACAAGTCGACTGGAGGTCGATGTATTGAATCTCGACGCAATTTGAGTCTTCTATCGTCATTAGGAGGCGCTGAACGTTTCAATTAACTATCATTTTTGCGTCGGATTCGATAATCTAAAACTCACAGGAGAACGACCATAAGGTGCCGCGGCAGCAACAGACCCTTGGAGACAAGTCGGCTGGAGGCCGATGTATTGAATCTCGACGCAATTTGAGAGTTCCAATCGTCATTAGGAGGGCCCTGAACGTTACAATTAACTATCATTTTTGCGTCGGATTCAAAAATCTAGACTCACAGGAGAAGGACCATGTGGTGCCCGAGGCAGCAATAGACCCTTGGAGACAAGTCGGCTGGAGGCCGATGTATTGAATCTCGACGCAATTTGAGTGTTCCATCGTCATTAGGAGGCCCTAAACGGTACAATTAACTATCATTTTTGCGTCGGATTCGATAATCTAGACTTACAAGAGAACGACCATAAGGTGCCCGAGGCAGCAACAGACCCTTGGAGACAAGTCGGCTGGAGGCCGATGTATTGAATCTCGACGCAATTTGATTGTTCCATCGGCATTAGGAGGCCATGAACGTTACAATTAACTATCATTTTTGCGTCGGATTCGAAAATCTAGACTACAAGAGAACGACCATAAGGTGCCCGAGGCAGCAATAGACCCCTAGGAGACAAGCCGGCTGGAGGCCGATGTATTGAATCTCGACGCAATTTGAGAGTTCCGTCGTCATTAGGAGGCCTGAACGTTACAATTAACTATCATTTTGCGTCGGATTAGAGAGTCCTAGACTTACAAGATAACGACCATGAGGTGCCTGAGACTGCAATATCCTCTTGGATACAAGTGGACTGGAGGTCGATGTATGAATCTCGACGCAATTTGAGTGTTCCATCGGCATTAGGAGGCCCTGAACGTTACAATTAACTATCATTTTTGCGTCGGATTCGAAAATCTAGACTCACCGGAGACGGACCATGTGGTGCCCGAGGCAGCGATATCCCCTTGCAGACAAGTCGGCTGGAGGCCGATGTATTGAATCTCCGACGCAATTTGAGAGTTCCATCGTCATTACAAGGCCCTGAACGTTACAATAACTATCATTTTTGCGTCGGATTCGAAAATTTAGACTCAAAGGAGAAAGACCATGAGGTGCCTGAGGCAGCAACAGGACCCTTGGAGACAAGTCGGCTGGAGGCCGATGTATTGAATCTCGACGCAATTTGAGTGTTCCATCGTCATTAGGAGGCCCCTAAACGTTACAATTCACTATCAGTTTTGCGTCGGGTTCGAAAATCTAGACTCACAGGAGAACGAACTTAAGGTTCCCGAGGCAGCATTAAACCCTTGGAGACAAGTCGGCTGGAGGACGATGTATTGAATCTCGACGCAATTTGAGTGTCCCATCGTCATTAGGAGGCCCTAAACGTTACAATTAACTATCATTATTGCGTCGGATTCGATAATCTAAAATCACAGGAGAACAACCATTAGGTGCCCGAGGCAGCAACATACCCTTGGAGACAAGTAGGCTGGAGGCCGATGTATTGAAATCTCGACGCAATTTGAGTGTTTCATCGTCATTACAAGGCCCTGAACGTTACAATTAACTATCATTTTTGCGTCGGATTCGAAAATCTAGACTCACCGGAGGACGGACCATGTGGTGCCCGAGGCAGCGATATCCCTTGGAGACAAGTCGGCTGGAGGCCGATGTATTGAATATCGACGCAATTTGAGAGTTCCATCGTCCGATAGGAGGCCCTGAACGTTACAATTAACAATCATTTTTGCGTCGGATTTCGAAAATCTAGACTCACAGGAGAACGGACCTAAGGTGCCCGAGGCAGCAATAGACCCTTGGAGACAAGTCGGCATGGAGGACGATGTATTGAATCTCGACGCAATTTGAGAGTTCCATCGGCATTACGAGGCCCCTGAACGTTTCAATTAACTATCTTTTTTGCGTCGGATTCGAAAATCTAGACTTACAAGAGAACGACAATAAGGTGCCCGAGGCAGCAACAGACCCTTGGAGACAAGTCGGCTGGAGGCCGATGTATTGAATCTCGACGCAATTTGAGTGTTCCATCGGCATTAGGAGGGCCATGAACGTTACAATTAACTATCATTTTTGCGTCGGACTCGAAAATCTAGACTTACAAGAGAACGACCATAAGGTGCCCGAGGCAGCAATAGACCCTTTGAGACAAGTCGGCTGGAGGCCGATGTATTGAATCTCGACGCAATTTGAGAGTTCCCATCGTCATTAGGAGGCCTGAACGTTACAATTAACTATCATTTTTGCGTCGGGTTCGAAAATCTAGACACACAGGAGAAGGACCATGTGGTGCCCGAGGCAGCAATAGACCCTTGGAGACAAGTCGGCTGGAGGCCGATGTATTGAATCTCGAAGCAATTTGAGTGTTCCATCGTCATTAGGAGGCCCTAAAAGGTACAATTAACTATCATTTTTGCGTCGGATTCGATAATCTAGACTTACAAGAGAACGACCATAAGGTGCCCGAGGCAGCAACAGACCCTTGGAGACAAGTCGGTTGGAGGCCGATGTATTGAATCTCGACGCAATTTGAGAGTTCCATCGTCATTAGGAGGCCCTGAACGTTACAATTAACTATCATTTTTGTGTCGGATTCGAAAATCTAGACTTACAAGAGAACAACCATGAGGTGCCTGAGACTGCAATATCCTCTTGGAGACAAGTCGGCTGGAGGTCGATGTATTGAATCTCGACGCAATTTGAGTGTTCCATCGTCATTAGGAGGCCCTAAACGTTACAATTCACTGTCATTTTTGCGTCGCATTCGAAAATCTAGACTCGCAGGAGAAGGACCATGTGGTGCCCGAGGCAGCAATAGACCCTTGGAGACAAGTCGGCTGGAGGCCGATGTATTGAATCTCGACGCAATTTGAGTGTTCCATCGTCATTAGGAGGCCCTAAACAATACAATTCACTATCAGTTTTGCGTCGGGTTCGAAAATCTAGACTCACAGGAAAAGGACCATGTGGTGCCCGAGGCAGCAATAGACCCTTGGAGACAAGTCGGCTGGAGGCCGATGTATTGAATCTCGACGCAATTTGAGTGTTCCATCGGCATTAGGAGGCCCTGAACGTTACAATTAACTATCATTTTTGCGTCGGATTCGAAAATCTAGACTCATAGGAGACGGAAAATGTGGTGCCCGAGGCAGCGATATCACCTTGGAGACAAGTCGGCTGGAGGCCGATGTATTGAATCTCGACGCAATTTGAGAGTTCCATCGTCATTAGGAGGCCCTGAACGTTACAATTAACAATCATTTTTGCGTCGGATTCGAAAATCTAGACTTACAAGAGAACGAACGTAAGGTTCCCGAGGCAGCATTAGACCCTTGGAGACAAGTCGGCTGGAGGACGATGTATTGAATCTCGACGCAATTTGAGTGTCCCATCGTCATTAGGAGGCCCTAAACGTTTCAATTAACTATCATTTTTGCGTCGGATTCGAAAATCTAGACTTACAAGAGAACGACCATGAGGTGCCTGAGACTGCAATATCCTCTTGGATACAAGTCGACTGGAGGTCGATGTATTGAATCTCGACGCAATTTGAGTCTTCTATCGTCATTAGGAGGCGCTGAACGTTTCAATTAACTATCATTTTTGCGTCGGATTCGATAATCTAAACTCACAGGAGAACGACCATAAGGTGCCGCGGCAGCAACAGACCCTTGGAGACAAGTCGGCTGGAGGCCGATGTATTGAATCTCGACG
The DNA here is from genome assembly GCF_021461395.2 of Schistocerca americana. NCBI lineage: Eukaryota > Metazoa > Arthropoda > Insecta > Orthoptera > Acrididae > Schistocerca > Schistocerca americana. The sequence continues at coordinate 110,600 of NW_025726078.1, read as the reverse complement.
CAATTTGAGAGTTCCATCGTCATTAGGAGGCCCTGAACGTTACAATTAACTATCATTTTTGCGTCGGGTTCGAAAATCTAGACACACAGGAGAACGACCATAAGGTGCCCGAGGCAGCAATAGACCCTTGGAGACAAGTCGGCTGGAGGCCGATGTATTGAATCTCGAAGCAATTTGAGTGTTCCATCGTCATTAGGAGGCCCTAAAAGGTACAATTAACTATCATTTTTGCGTCGGATTCGATAATCTAGACTTACAAGAGAACGACCATAAGGTGCCCGAGGCAGCAACAGACCCTTGGAGACAAGTCGGTTGGAGGCCGATGTATTGAATCTCGACGCAATTTGAGAGTTCCATCGTCATTAGGAGGCCCTGAACGTTACAATTAACTATCATTTTTGCGTCGGATTCGAAAATCTAGACTTACAAGAGAACAACCATGAGGTGCCTGAGACTGCAATATCCTCTTGGAGACAAGTCGGCTGGAGGTCGATGTATTGAATCTCGTCGCAATTTGAGTGTTCCATCGTCATTAGGAGGCCCTAAACGTTACATTTCACTGTCATTTTTGCGTCGCATTCGAAAATCTAGACTCGCAGGAGAAGGACCATGTGGTGCCCGAGGCAGCAATAGACCCTTGGAGACAAGTCGGCTGGAGGCCGATGTATTGAATCTCGACGCAATTTGAGAGTTCCATCGTCATTAGGAGGCCATGAACGTTACAATTAACTATCATTTTTGCGTCGGATTCAAAAATCTAGACTCACAGGAGAAGGACCATGTGGTGCCCGAGGCAGCAATAGACCCTTGGAGACAAGTCGGCTGCAGGCCGATGTATTGAATCTTGACGCAATTTGAGTGTTCCATCGTCATTACAAGGCCCTGAACGTTACAATTAACTTTCATTTTTGCGTGGGATTCGAAAATCTAGACTCACAGGAGAACGACCATAAGGTGCCCGAGGCAGCAATAGACCCTTGGAGACAAGTCGGCTGGAGGCCGATGTATTGAATCTCGACGCAATTTGAGTGTTCCATCGGCATTAGGAGGCCCTGAACGTTACAATTAACATTCATTTTTGCGTCGGATTCGAAAATCTAGACTTACAAGAGAACGAACTTAAGGTTCCCGAGGCAGCATTAGACCCTTGGAGACAAGTCGGCTGGTGGACGATGTATTGAATCTCGACGCAATTTGAGTGTCCCATCGACATTAGGAGGCCCTAAACGTTACAATTAACTATCATTATTGCGTCGGATTCGATAATCTAAAATCACAGGAGAACAACCATTAGGTGCCCGAGGCTGCAACATACCCCTGGAGACAAGTAGGCTGGAGGCCGATGTATTGAATCTCGACGCAATTTGAGTGTTTCATCGTCATTACAAGGCCCTGAACGTTACAATTAACTATCATTTTTGCGTCGGATTCGAAAATCTAGACTCACCGGAGACGGACCATGTGGTGCCCGAGGCAGCGATATCCCCTTGGAGACAAGTCGGCTGGAGGCCGATGTATTGAATCTCGATGCAATTTGAGAGTTCCATCGTCATTAGGAGGCCCTGAACGTTACAATTAACAATCATTTTTGCGTCGGATTCTAAAATCTGGACTCATAGGAGAACGACCATAAGGTGCCCGAGGCAGCAATAGACCCTTGGAGACAAGTCGGCTGGAGGACGATGTATTGAATCTCGACGCAATTTGAGAGTTCCATCGGCATTACGAGGCCCTGAACGTTTCAATTAACTATCATTTTTGCGTCGGATTCGAAAATCTAGACTTACAAGAGAACGACCATAAGGTGCCCGAGGCAGCATTAGACCCTTGGAGACAAGTCGGCTGGAGGCCGATGTATTGAATCTCGACGCAATTTGAGTGTTCCATCGTCATTAGGAGGCCCTAAACGGTACAATTAACTATCATTTTTGCGTCGGATTCGATAATCTAGACTTACAAGAGAACGACCATAAGGTGCCCGAGGCAGCAACAGACCCTTGGAGACAAGTCGGCTGGAGGCCGATGTATTGAATCTCGACGCAATTTGAGAGTTCCATCGTCATTAGGAGGCCCTGAACGTTACAATTAACAATCATTTTTGCGTCGGATTCGAAAATCTAGACTCACAGGAGAACGGCCATAAGGTGCCCGAGGCAGCAATAGACCCTTGGAGACAAGTCGGCTGGAGGCCGATGTATTGAATCTCGACGCAATCTGAGAGTTCCATCGTCATTAGGAGGCCCTAAACGTTACAATTAACTATCATTTTTGCGTCGGAATCGATAATCTAGACATACAAGAGAATGACCATAAGGTGCCCGACGCAGCAACAGACGTTTGCAGACAAGTCGGCTGGAGGCCGATGTATTGGATCTCGACGCAATTTGAGTGTTCCATCGTCATTAGGAGGCCCTAAACGTTACAATTCACTATCTTTTTTGCGTCGGGTTCGAAAATCTAGACTCACAGGAGAAGGACCATGTGGTGCCCGAGGCAGCAACAGACCCTTGGAGACAAGTCGGCTGCAGGCCGATGTATTGAATCTCGACGCAATTTGATTGTTCCATCGTCACTACAAGGCCCTGAACGTTACAATTAACTATCATTTTTGCGTCGGATTCGAAAACCTAGACTCACAGGAGAAGGACCATGAGGTGCCCGAGGCAGCAATAGACCCTTGGAGACAAGTCGGCTGGAGGACGATGTATTGAATCTCGACGCAATTTGAGTGTCCCATCGTCATTAGGAGGCCCTAAACGTTACAATTAACTATCATTATTGCGTCGGATTCGATAATCTAAAATCACAGGAGCACTACCATTAGGTGCCCGAGGCAGCAACATACCCTTGGAGACAAGTAGGCTGGAGGCCGATGTATTGAATCTCGACGCAATTTGAGTGTTTCATCGTCATTACAAGGCCCTGAACGTTACAATTAACTATCATTTTTGCGTCGGATTCGAATATCTAGACTCACCGGAGACGGACCATGTGGTGCCCGAGGCAGCGATATCCCCTTGGAGACAAGTCGGCTGGAGGCCGATGTATTGAATCTCGACGCAATTTGAGAGTTCCATCGTCATTAGGAGGCCCTGAACGTTACAATTAACAATCATTTTTGCGTCGGATTCGAAAATCTAGACTCACAGGAGAACGACCATGAGGTGCCCGAGGCAGCAAAAATCCCTTGGAGACAAGTCGGCTGGAGGCCGATGTATTGAATCTCGACGCAATCTGAGAGTTCCATCGTCATTAGGAGGCCCTAAACGTTACAATTAACTATCATTTTTGCGTCGGAATCGATAATCTAGACATACAAGAGAATGACCATGAGGTGCCCGACGCAGCAACAGAAGCTTGGAGACAAGTCGGCTGGAGGCCGATGTATTGGTTCTCGACGCAATTTGAGTGTTCCATCGTCATTAGGAGGCCCTAAACGTTACAATTCACTATCATTTTTGCGTCGGATTCGAAAATCTAGACTCACAGGAGAAGGACCATGTGGTGCCCGAGGCAGCAACAGACCCTTGGAGACAAGTCGGCTGCAGGCCGATGTATTGAATGTCGACGCAATTTGATTGTTCCATCGTCACTACAAGGCCCTGAACGTTACAATTAACTATCATTTTTGCGTCGGATTCGAAAATCTTGGCTCACAGGAGAAGGACCATGAGGTGCCCGAGGCAGCAATAGATCCTTGGAGACAAGTCGGCTGGAGGCCGATGTATTGAATCTCGACGCAATTTGAGTGTTCCATCGTCATTAGGAGGCCCTAAACGTTACAATTCACTGTCATTTTTGCGTCGGATTCGAAAATCTAGACTCACCGGATACGGAAAATGTGGAGCCCGAGGCAGCGGTATCACCTTGGAGACAAGTCGGCTGGAGGCCGATGTATTGAATCTCGACGCAATTTGAGTGTCCCATCGTCATTAGGAGGCCCTAAACGTTACAATTAACAATCATTTTTGCGTCGGATTCGAAAATCTAGACACACAGGAGAACGACCATAAGGTGCCCGAGGCAGCAATAGACCCTTGGAGACAAGTCGGCTGGAGGACGATGTATTGAATCTCGACGCAATTTGAGAGTTCCATCGGCATTAGGAGGCCCTGAACGTTTCATTTAACTATCATTTTTGCGTCGGATTCGAAAATCTAGACACACAGGAGAACGACCATAAGGTGCCCGAGGCAGCAATAGACCCTTGGAGACAAGTCGGCTGGAGGCCGACGTATTGAATCTCGACGCAATTTGAGTGTTCCATCGGCATTAGGAGGCCATGAACTGTACAATTAACTATCACTTTTGCGTCGGATTCGAAAATCTAGACTCACCGGAGACGGACCATGTGGTGCCCGAGGCAGCGATACCCCCTTGGAGACAATTCGGCTGGAGGCCGATGTATTGAATCTCGACGCAATTTGAGAGTTCCATCGTCATTAGGAGGCCCTGAACGTTACAATTAACAATCATTTTTGCGTCGGATTCGAAAATCTAGACTCACAGGAGAACGACCATAAGGTGCCCGACGCAGCAACAGACGCTTGGAGACAAGTCGGCTGGAGGCCGATGTATTGGATGTCGACGCAATTTGAGTGTTCCATCGTCATTAGGAGGCCCTAAACGTTACAATTCACTATCATTTTTGCGTCGGGTTCGAAAATCTAGACTCACAGGAGAAGGACCATGTGGTGCCCGAGGCAGCAACAGACCCTTGGAGACAAGTCGGCTGCAGGCCGATGTATTGAATCTCGACGCAATTTGATTGTTCCATCGTCACTACAAGGCCCTGAACGTTACAATTAACTATCATTTTTGCGTCGGATTCGAAAATCTAGACTCACAGGAGAAGGACCATGAGGTGCCCGAGGCAGCAATAGACCCTTGGAGACAAGTCGGCTGGAGGACGATGTATTGAATCTCGACGCAATTTGAGTGTCCCATCGTCATTAGGAGGCCCTAAACGTTACAATTAACTATCATTATTGCGTCGGATTCGATAATCTAAAATCACAGGAGCACAACCATTAGGTGCCCGAGGCAGCAACATACCCTAGGAGACAAGTAGGCTGGAGGCCGATGTATTGAATCTCGACGCAATTTGAGTGTTCCATCGTCATTAGGAGGCCCTAAACGGTACAATTAACTATCATTTTTGCGTCGGATTCGATAATCTAGACTTACAAGAGAACGACCATAAGGTGCCCGAGGCAGCAACAGACCCTTGGAGACAAGTCGGCTGGAGGCCGATGTATTGAATCTCGACGCAATTTGAGTGTTCCATCGGCATTAGGAGGCCATGAACGTTACAATTAACTATCATTTTTGCGTCGGATTCGAAAATCTAGACTTACAAGAGAACGACCATAAGGTGCCCGAGGCAGCAATAGACCCTTTGAGACAAGTTGGCTGGAGGCCGATGTATTGGATCTCGACGCAATTTGAGTGTTCCATCGTCATTAGGAGGCCCTAAACGTTACAATTCACTATCATTTTTGCGTCGGGTTCGAAAATCTAGACTCACAGGAGAAGGACCATGTGGTGCCCGAGGCAGCAACAGACCCTTGGAGACAAGTCGGCTGCAGGCCGATGTATTGAATCTCGACGCAATTTGATTGTTCCATCGTCACTACAAGGCCCTGAACGTTACAATTAACTATCATTTTTGCGTCGGATTCGAAAACCTAGACTCACAGGAGAAGGACCATGAGGTGCCCGAGGCAGCAATAGACCCTTGGAGACAAGTCGGCTGGAGGACGATGTATTGAATCTCGACGCAATTTGAGTGTCCCATCGTCATTAGGAGGCCCTAAACGTTACAATTAACTATCATTATTGCGTCGGATTCGATAATCTAAAATCACAGGAGCACAACCATTAGGTTGCCGAGGCAGCAACATACCCTTGGAGACAAGTAGGCTGGAGGCCGATGTATTGAATCTCGACGCAATTTGAGTGTTTCATCGTCATTACAAGGCCCTGAACGTTACAATTAACTATCATTTTTGCGTCGGATTCGAATATCTAGACTCACCGGAGACGGACCATGTGGTGCCCGAGGCAGCGATATCCCCTTGGAGACAAGTCGGCTGGAGGCCGATGTATTGAATCTCGACGCAATTTGAGAGTTCCATCGTCATTAGGAGGCCCTGAACGTTACAATTAACAATCATTTTTGCGTCGGATTCGAAAATCTAGACTCACAGGAGAACGACCATGAGGTGCCCGAGGCAGCAAAAATCCCTTGGAGACAAGTCGGCTGGAGGCCGATGTATTGAATCTCGACGCAATCTGAGAGTTCCATCGTCATTAGGAGGCCCTAAACGTTACAATTAACTATCATTTTTGCGTCGGAATCGATAATCTAGACATACAAGAGAATGACCATAAGGTGCCCGACGCAGCAACAGACGCTTGGAGACAAGTCGGCTGGAGGCCGATGTATTGGTTCTCGACGCAATTTGAGTGTTCCATCGTCATTAGGAGGCCCTAAACGTTACAATTCACTATCATTTTTGCGTCGGATTCGAAAATCTAGACTCACAGGAGAAGGACCATGTGGTGCCCGAGGCAGCAACAGACCCTTGGAGACAAGTCGGCTGCAGGCCGATGTATTGAATCTCGACGCAATTTGATTGTTCCATCGTCACTACAAGGCCCTGAACGTTACAATTAACTATCATTTTTGCGTCGGATTCGAAAATCTAGGCTCACAGGAGAAGGACCATGAGGTGCCCGAGGCAGCAATAGATCCTTGGAGACAAGTCGGCTGGAGGCCGATGTATTGAATCTCGACGCAATTTGAGTGTTCCATCGTCATTAGGAGGCCCTAAACGTTACAATTCACTGTCATTTTTGCGTCGGATTCGAAAATCTAGACTCACCGGATACGGAAAATGTGGAGCCCGAGGCAGCGGTATCACCTTGGAGACAAGTCGGCTGGAGGCCGATGTATTGAATCTCGACGCAATTTGAGTGTCCCATCGTCATTAGGAGGCCCTAAACGTTACAATTAACAATCATTTTTGCGTCGGATTCGAAAATCTAGACACACAGGAGAACGACTATAAGGTGCCCGAGGCAGCAATAGACCCTTGGAGACAAGTCGGCTGGAGGACGATGTATTGAATCTCGACGCAATTTGAGAGTTCCATCGGCATTAGAAGGCCCTGAACGTTTCATTTAACTATCATTTTTGCGTCGGATTCGAAAATCTAGACACACAGGAGAACGACCATAAGGTGCCCGAGGCAGCAATAGACCCTTGGAGACAAGTCGGCTGGAGGCCGATGTATTGAATCTCGACGCAATTTGAGTGTTCCATCGGCATTAGGAGGCCATGAACCGTACAATTAACTATCACTTTTGCGTCGGATTCGAAAATCTAGACTCACCGGAGACGGACCATGTGGTGCCCGAGGCAGCGATACCCCCTTGGAGACAATTCGGCTGGAGGCCGATGTATTGAATCTCGACGCAATTTGAGAGTTCCATCGTCATTAGGAGGCCCTGAACGTTACAATTAACAATCATTTTTGCGTCGGATTCGAAAATCTAGACTCACAGGAGAACGACCATAAGGTGCCCGACGCAGCAACAGACGCTTGGAGACAAGTCGGCTGGAGGCCGATGTATTGGATGTCGACGCAATTTGAGTGTTCCATCGTCATTAGGAGGCCCTAAACGTTACAATTCACTATCATTTTTGCGTCGGGTTCGAAAATCTAGACTCACAGGAGAAGGACCATGTGGTGCCCGAGGCAGCAACAGACCCTTGGAGACAAGTCGGCTGCAGGCCGATGTATTGAATCTCGACGCAATTTGATTGTTCCATCGTCACTACAAGGCCCTGAACGTTACAATTAACTATCATTTTTGCGTCGGATTCGAAAATCTAGACTCACAGGAGAAGGACCATGAGGTGCCCGAGGCAGCAATAGACCCTTGGAGACAAGTCGGCTGGAGGACGATGTATTGAATCTCGACGCAATTTGAGTGTCCCATCGTCATTAGGAGGCCCTAAACGTTACAATTAACTATCATTATTGCGTCGGATTCGATAATCTAAAATCACAGGAGCACAACCATTAGGTGCCCGAGGCAGCAACATACCCTAGGAGACAAGTAGGCTGGAGGCCGATGTATTGAATCTCGACGCAATTTGAGTGTTCCATCGTCATTAGGAGGCCCTAAACGGTACAATTAACTATCATTTTTGCGTCGGATTCGATAATCTAGACTTACAAGAGAACGACCATAAGGTGCCCGAGGCAGCAACAGACCCTTGGAGACAAGTCGGCTGGAGGCCGATGTATTGAATCTCGACGCAATTTGAGTATTCCATCGGCATTAGGAGGCCATGAACGTTACAATTAACTATCATTTTTGCGTCGGATTCGAAAATCTAGACTTACAAGAGAACGACCATAAGGTGCCCGAGGCAGCAATAGACCCTTTGAGACAAGTTGGCTGGAGGCCGATGTATTGAATCTCGACGCAATTTGAGAGTTCCATCGTCATTAGGAGGCCCTGAACGTTACAATTAACTATTCGAAAATCTAGACTTACAAGAGAACAACCATGAGGTGCCTGAGACTGCAATATCCTCTTGGAGACAAGTCGGCTGCAGGCCGATGTATTGAATCTCGACGCAATTTGAGAGTTCCATCGTCATTAGGAGGCCCTAAACGTTACAATTAACTATTCGAAAATCTAGACTTACAAGAGAACAACCATGAGGTGCCTGAGACTGCAATATCCTCTTGGAGACAAGTCGGCTGCAGGCCGATGTATTGAATCTCGACGCAATTTGAGAGTTCCATCGTCATTAGGAGGCCCTAAACGTTACAATTAACTATCATTTTTGCGTCGGAATCGATAATCTAGACATACAAGAGAATGACCATAAGGTGCCCGACGCAGCAACAGACGCTTGGAGACAAGTCGGCTGGAGGCCGATGTATTGGATCTCGACGCAATTTGAGTGTTCCATCGTCATTAGGAGGCCCTAAACGTTACAATTCACTATCATTTTTGCGTCGGATTCGAAAATCTAGACTCACAGGAGAAGGACCATGAGGTGCCCGAGGCAGCAATTGACCCTTGAAGACAAGTCGGCTGGAGGCCGATGTATTGAATCTCGACGCAATTTGAGTGTTCCATCGTCATTAGGAGGCCCTAAACGTTACAATTCACTGTCATTTTTTCGTCGGATTCGAAAATCTAGACTCGCAGGAGAAGGACCATGTGGTGCCCGAGGCAGCAATAGACCCTTGGAGACAAGTCGGCTGGAGGCCGATGTATTGAATCTCGACGCAATTTGAGTGTTCCATCGTCATTAGGAGGCCCTAAACGTTACAATTCACTATCAGTTTTGCGTCGGGTTCGAAAATCTAGACTCACAGGAAAAGGACCAAGTGGTGCCGGAGGCAGCAATAGACCCTTGGAGACAAGTCGGCTGGAGGCCGATGTATTGAATCTCGACGCAATTTGAGTGTTCCATCGGCATTAGGAGGCCCTGAACGTTACAATTAACTATCATTTTTGCGTCGGATTAGAAAATCTAGACTCACCGGAGACGGAAAATGTGGTGCCCGAGGCAGCGATATCACCTTGGAGACAAGTCGGCTGGAGGCCGATGTAATGAATCTCGACGCAATTTGAGGGTTCCATCGTCATTAGGAGGCCCTAAACGTTACAATTAACTATCATTTTTGCGTCGGATTCGAAAATCTAACAAGAGAACGAACGTAAGGTTCCCGAGGCAGCATTAGACCCTTGGAGACAAGTCGGCTGGAGGACGATGTATTGAATCTCGACGCAATTTGAGTGTCCCATCGTCATTAGGAGGCCCTAAACGTTACAATTAACTATCATTATTGCGTCGGATTCGATAATCTAAAATCACAGGAGAACAACCATAAGGTGCCCGAGGCAGCAACAGACCCTTGGAGACAAGTAGGCTGGAGGCCGATGTATTGAATCTCGACGCAATTTGAGAGTTCCATCGTCATTAGGAGGCCCTGAACGTTACAATTAACAATCATTTTTGCGTCGGATTCGAAAATCTAGACACACAGGAGAACGACCATAAGGTGCCCGAGGCAGCAATAGACCCTTGGAGACAAGTCGGCTGGAGGACGATGTATTGAATCTCGACGCAATTTGAGAGTTCCATCGGCATTAGGAGGCCCTGAGCGTTTCAATTAACTATCATTTTTGCGTCGGATTCGAAAATCTAGACTTACAAGAGAACGACCATGAGGTGCCTGAGACTGCAATATCCTCTTGGATACAAGTCGACTGGAGGTCGATGTATTGAATCTCGACGCAGTTTGAGTCTTCTATCGTCATTAGGAGGCGCTGAACGTTACAATTCACTATCATTTTTGCGTCGGATTCGATAATCTAAACTCACAGGAGAACGACCATAAGGTGCCGAGGCAGCAACAGACCCTTGGAGACAAGTCGGCTGGAGGCCGATGTATTGAATCTCGACGCAATTTGAGAGTTCCATCGTCATTAGGAGGCCCTGAACGTTACAATTAACTATCATTTTTGCGTCGGATTCGAAAATCTAGACTCACAGGAGAAGGACCATGTGGTGCCCGAGGCAGCAATAGACCCTTGGAGACAAGTCGGCTGCAGGCCGATGTATTGAATCTTGACGCAATTTGAGTGTTCCATCGTCATTACAAGGCCCTGAACGTTACAATTAACTTTCATTTTTGCGTGGTATTCGAAAATCTAGACTCACAGGAGAACGACCATAAGGTGCCCGAGGCAGCAATAGACCCTTGGAGACAAGTCGGCTGGAGGCCGATGTATTGAATCTCGACGCAATTTGAGTGTTCCATCGTCATTAGGAGGCCCTGAACGTTACAATTAACTATCATTTTTGCGTCGGATTCGAAAATCTAGACTCACCGGAGACGGACCATCTGGTGCCCGAGGCAGCGATATCCCCTTGGAGACAAGTCGGCTGGAGGCCGATGTATTGAATCTCGACGCAATTTGAGAGTTCCATCGTCATTAGGAGGCCCTGAACGTTACAATTCACTATCATTTTTGCGTCGGATTCGAAAATCTAGACTCACAGGAGAAGGACCATGTGGTGACCGAGGCAGCAACAGACCCTTTTAGACAAGTCGGCTGCAGGCCGATGTATTGAATCTCGACGCAATTTGAGTGTTCCATCGGCATTATGAGGCCCTGAACGTTACAATTAACTATCATTTTTGCGTCGGATTCGAAAATCTAGACTTACAAGAGAACGACCATAAGGTGCCCGAGGCAGCAATAGACCCTTGGAGACAAGTCGGCTGGAGGACGATGTATTGAATCTTGACGCAATTTGAGAGTTCCATCGGCATTACGAGGCCCTGAACGTTACAATTAACAATCATTTTTGCGTCGGATTCGAAAATCTAGACTCACAGGAGAACGACCATAAGGTGCCCGAGGCAGCAATAGACCCTTGGAGACAAGTCGGCTGGAGGCCGATGTATTGAATCTCGACGCAATTTTAGTGTTCCATCGGCATTAGGAGGCCCTGAACGTTACAATTAACTATCACTTTTGCGTCGGATTCGAAAATCTAGACTCACCGGAGACGGACCATGTGGTGCCCGAGGCAGCGATATCCCCTTGGAGACAAGTCGGCTGGAGGCCGATGTATTGAATCTCGACGCAATTTGAGAGTTCCATCGTCATTAGGAGGCCCTGAACGTTACAATTCACTATCATTTTTGCGTCGGATTCGAAAATCTAGACTCACAGGAGAAGGACCATGTGGTGCCCGAGGCAGCAACAGACCCTTTTAGACAAGTCGGCTGGAGGCCGATGTATTGAATCTCGACGCAATTTGAGTGTTCCATCGGCATTATGAGGCCCTGAACGTTACAATTAACTATCATTTTTGCGTCGGATTCGAAAATCTAGACTTACAAGAGAACGAACGTAAGGTTCCCGAGGCAGCATTAGACCCTTGGAGACAAGTCGGCTGGAGGACGATGTATTGAATCTCGACGCAATTTGAGTGTCCCATCGTCATTAGGAGGCCCTAAACGTTACAATTAACTATCATTATTGCGTCGGATTCGATAATCTAAAATCACAGGAGAACAACCATAAGGTGCCCGAGGCAGCAACAGACCCTTGGAGACAAGTAGGCTGGAGGCCGATGTATTGAATCTCGACGCAATTTGAGAGTTCCATCGATATTAGGAGGCCCTGAACGTTACAATTAACAATCATTTTTGCGTCGGATTCGAAAATCTAGACACACAGGAGAACGACCATAAGGTGCCCGAGGCAGCAATAGACCCTTGGAGACAAGTCGGCTGGAGGACGATGTATTGAATCTCGACGCAATTTGAGAGTTCCATCGGCATTAGGAGGCCCTGAACGTTTCAATTAACTATCATTTTTGCGTCGGATTCGAAAATCTAGACTTACAAGAGAACGACCATGAGGTGCCTGAGACTGCAATATCCTCTTGGATACAAGTCGACTGGAGGTCGATGTATTGAATCTCGACGCAATTTGAGTCTTCTATCGTCATTAGGAGGCGCTGAACGTTACAATTCACTATCATTTTTGCGTCGGATTCGATAATCTAAACTCACAGGAGAACGACCATAAGGTGCCGAGGCAGCAACAGACCCTTGGAGACAAGTCGGCTGGAGGCCGATGTATTGAATCTCGACGCAATTTGAGAGTTCCATCGTCATTAGGAGGCCCTGAACGTTACAATTAACTATCATTTTTGCGTCGGATTCGAAAATCTAGACTCACAGGAGAAGGACCATGTGGTGCCCGAGGCAGCAATAGACCCTTGGAGACAAGTCGGCTGCAGGCCGATGTATTGAATCTTGACGCAATTTGAGTGTTCCATCGTCATTACAAGGCCCTGAACGTTACAATTAACTTTCATTTTTGCGTGGTATTCGAAAATCTAGACTCACAGGAGAACGACCATAAGGTGCCCGAGGCAGCAATAGACCCTTGGAGACAAGTCGGCTGGAGGCCGATGTATTGAATCTCGACGCAATTTGAGTGTTCCATCGTCATTAGGAGGCCCTGAACGTTACAATTAACTATCATTTTTGCGTCGGATTCGAAAATCTAGACTCACCGGAGACGGACCATCTGGTGCCCGAGGCAGCGATATCCCCTTGGAGACAAGTCGGCTGGAGGCCGATGTATTGAATCTCGACGCAATTTGAGAGTTCCATCGTCATTAGGAGGCCCTGAACGTTACAATTCACTATCATTTTTGCGTCGGATTCGAAAATCTAGACTGCCCGAGGCAGCAACAGACCCTTTTAGACAAGTCGGCTGGAGGCCGATGTATTGAATCTCGACGCAATTTGAGTGTTCCATCGGCATTATGAGGCCCTGAACGTTACAATTAACTATCATTTTTGCGTCGGATTCGAAAATCTAGACTTACAAGAGAACGACCATAAGGTGCCCGAGGCAGCAATAGACCCTTGGAGACAAGTCGGCTGGAGGACGATGTATTGAATCTTGACGCAATTTGAGAGTTCCATCGGCATTACGAGGCCCTGAACGTTACAATTAACAATCATTTTTGCGTCGGATTCGAAAATCTAGACTCACAGGAGAACGACCATAAGGTGCCCGAGGCAGCAATAGACCCTTGGAGACAAGTCGGCTGGAGGCCGATGTATTGAATCTCGACGCAATTTTAGTGTTCCATCGGCATTAGGAGGCCCTGAACGTTACAATTAACTATCACTTTTGCGTCGGATTCGAAAATCTAGACTCACCGGAGACGGACCATGTGGTGCCCGAGGCAGCGATATCCCCTTGGAGACAAGTCGGCTGGAGGCCGATGTATTGAATCTCGACGCAATTTGAGAGTTCCATCGTCATTAGGAGGCCCTGAACGTTACAATTCACTATCATTTTTGCGTCGGATTCGAAAATCTAGACTCACAGGAGAAGGACCATGTGGTGCCCGAGGCAGCAACAGACCCTTTTAGACAAGTCGGCTGGAGGCCGATGTATTGAATCTCGACGCAATTTGAGTGTTCCATCGGCATTATGAGGCCCTGAACGTTACAATTAACTATCATTTTTGCGTCGGATTCGAAAATCTAGACTTACAAGAGAACGACCATAAGGTGCCCGAGGCAGCAATAGACCCTTGGAGACAAGTCGGCTGGAGGACGATGTATTGAATCTTGACGCAATTTGAGAGTTCCATCGGCATTACGAGGCCCTGAACGTTACAATTAACAATCATTTTTGCGTCGGATTCGAAAATCTAGACTCACAGGAGAACGACCATAAGGTGCCCGAGGCAGCAATAGACCCTTGGAGACAAGTCGGCTGGAGGCCGATGTATTGAATCTCGACGCAATTTGAGTGTTCCATCGGCATTAGGAGGCCCTGAACGTTACAATTAACTATCACTTTTGCGTCGGATTCGAAAATCTAGACTCATCGGAGACGGAAAATGTGGTGCCCGAGGCAGCGATATCACCTTGGAGACAAGTCGGCTGGAGGCCGATGTATTGAATCTCGACGCAATTTGAGAGTTCCATCGTCATTAGGAGGCCCTGAACATTACAATTAACAATCATTTTTGCGTCGGATTCGAAAATCTAGACTTACAAGAGAACGAACGTAAGGTTCCCGAGGCAGCATTAGACCCTTGGAGACAAGTCGGCTGGAGGCCGATGTATTGAATCTCGACGCAATCTGAGAGTTCCATCGTCATTAGGAGGCCCTAAACGTTACAATTAACTATCATTTTTGCGTCGGAATCGATAATCTAGACATACAAGAGAATGACCATAAGGTGCCCGACGCAGCAACAGACGCTTGGAGACAAGTCGGCTGGAGGCCGATGTATTGGATCTCGACGCAATTTGAGTGTTCCATCGTCATTAGGAGGCCCTAAACGTTACAATTCACTATCATTTTTGCGTCGGATTCGAAAATCTAGACTCACAGGAGAAGGACCATGTGGTGCCCGAGGCAGCAACAGACCCTTGGAGACAAGTCGGCTGCAGGCCGATGTATTGAATCTCGACGCAATTTGATTGTTCCATCGTCACTACAAGGCCCTGAACGTTACAATCAACAAGTCGACTGGAGGTCGATGTATTGAATCTCGACGCAATTTGAGTCTTCTATCGCCATTAGGAGGCGCTGAACGTTACAATTCACTATCATTTTTGCGTGATATTCGATAATCTGAATTCACAGGAGAACGACCATAAGGTGCCGAGGCAGCAAGAGACCCTTGGAGACAAGTCGGCTGGAGGCCGATGTATTCAATCTCGACGCAATTTGAGTGTTCCATCGTCATTAGGAGGCCCTGAACGTTACAATTAACTATCATTTTTGCGTCGGATTCGAAAATCTAGACTCACAGGAGAAGGACCATGTGGTGCCCGAGGCAGCAATAGACCCTTGGAGACAAGTCGGCTGCAGGCCGATGTATTGAATCTTGACGCAATTTGAGTGTTCCATCGTCATTACAAGGCCCTGAACGTTACAATTAACTTTCATTTTTGCGTCGGATTCGAAAATCTAGACTCACAGGAGAACGACCATAAGGTGCCCGAGGCAGCAATAGACCCTTGGAGACAAGTCGGCTGGAGGCCGATGTATTGAATCTCGAAGCAATTTGAGTGTTCCATCGGCATTAGGAGGCCCTGAACGTTACAATTAACTATCATTTTTGCGTCGGATTCGAAAATCTAGACTCACCGGAGACGGACCATGTGGTGCCCGAGGCAGCGATATCCCCTTGGAGACAAGTCGGCTGGAGGCCGATGTATTGAATCTCGACGCAATTTGAGAGTTCCATCGGCATTAGGAGGCCCTGAACGTTTCAATTAACTATCATTTTTGCGTCGGATTCGAAAATCTAGACTTACAAGAGAACGACCATGAGGTGCCTGAGACTGCAATATCCTCTTGGATACAAGTCGACTGGAGGTCGATGTATTGAATCTCGACGCAATTTGAGTCTTCTATCGTCATTAGGAGGCGCTGAACGTTACAATTCACTATCATTTTTGCGTCGGATTCGATAATCTAAACTCACAGGAGAACGACCATAAGGTGCCGAGGCAGCAACAGACCCTTGGAGACAAGTCGGCTGGAGGCCGATGTATTGAATCTCGACGCAATTTGAGAGTTCCATCGTCATTAGGAGGCCTTGAACGTTACAATTAACTATCATTTTTGCGTCGGATTCGAAAATCTAGACTCACAGGAGAAGGACCATGTGGTGCCCGAGGCAGCAATAGACCCTTCGAGACAAGCCGGCTGCAGGCCGATGTATTGAATCTTGACGCAATTTGAGTGTTCCATCGTCATTACAAGGCCCTGAACGTTACAATTAACTTTCATTTTTGCGTGGTATTCAAAAATCTAGACTCACAGGAGAACGACCATAAGGTGCCCGAGGCAGCAATAGACCCTTGGAGACAAGTCGGCTGGAGGCCGATGTATTGAATCTCGACGCAATTTGAGTGTTCCATCGTCATTAGGAGGCCCTGAACGTTACAATTAACTATCATTTTTGCGTCGGATTCGAAAATCTAGACTCACCGGAGACGGACCATCTGGTGCCCGAGGCAGCGATATCCCCTTGGAGACAAGTCGGCTGGAGGCCGATGTATTGAATCTCGACGCAATTTGAGAGTTCCATCGTCATTAGGAGGCCCTGAACGTTACAATTCACTATCATTTTTGCGTCGGATTCGAAAATCTAGACTGCCCGAGGCAGCAACAGACCCTTTTAGACAAGTCGGCTGGAGGCCGATGTATTGAATCTCGACGCAATTTGAGTGTTCCATCGGCATTATGAGGCCCTGAACGTTACAATTAACTATCATTTTTGCGTCGGATTCGAAAACCTAGACTTACAAGAGAACGACCATAAGGTGCCCGAGGCAGCAATAGACCCTTGGAGACAAGTCGGCTGGAGGACGATGTATTGAATCTTGACGCAATTTGAGAGTTCCATCGGCATTACGAGGCCCTGAACGTTACAATTAACAATCATTTTTGCGTCGGATTCGAAAATCTAGACTCACAGGAGAACGACCATAAGGTGCCCGAGGCAGCAATAGACCCTTGGAGACAAGTCGGCTGGAGGCCGATGTATTGAATCTCGACGCAATTTTAGTGTTCCATCGGCATTAGGAGGCCCTGAACGTTACAATTAACTATCACTTTTGCGTCGGATTCGAAAATCTAGACTCACCGGAGACGGACCATGTGGTGCCCGAGGCAGCGATATCCCCTTGGAGACAAGTCGGCTGGAGGCCGATGTATTGAATCTCGGCGCAATTTGAGAGTTCCATCGTCATTAGGAGGCCCTGAACGTTACAATTCACTATCATTTTTGCGTCGGATTCGAAAATCTAGACTCACAGGAGAAGGACCATGTGGTGCCCGAGGCAGCAACAGACCCTTTTAGACAAGTCGGCTGGAGGCCGATGTATTGAATCTCGACGCAATTTGAGTGTTCCATCGGCATTATGAGGCCCTGAACGTTACAATTAACTATCATTTTTGCGTCGGATTCGAAAATCTAGACTTACAAGAGAACGACCATAAGGTGCCCGAGGCAGCAATAGACCCTTGGAGACAAGTCGGCTGGAGGACGATGTATTGAATCTTGACGCAATTTGAGAGTTCCATCGGCATTACGAGGCCCTGAACGTTACAATTAACAATCATTTTTGCGTCGGATTCGAAAATCTAGACTCACAGGAGAACGACCATAAGGTGCCCGAGGCAGCAATAGACCCTTGGAGACAAGTCGGCTGGAGGCCGATGTATTGAATCTCGACGCAATTTGAGTGTTCCATCGGCATTAGGAGGCCCTGAACGTTACAATTAACTATCACTTTTGCGTCGGATTCGAAAATCTAGACTCATCGGAGACGGAAAATGTGGTGCCCGAGGCAGCGATATCACCTTGGAGACAAGTCGGCTGGAGGCCGATGTATTGAATCTCGACGCAATTTGAGAGTTCCATCGTCATTAGGAGGCCCTGAACATTACAATTAACAATCATTTTTGCGTCGGATTCGAAAATCTAGACTTACAAGAGAACGAACGTAAGGTTCCCGAGGCAGCATTAGACCCTTGGAGACAAGTCGGCTGGAGGCCGATGTATTGAATCTCGACGCAATCTGAGAGTTCCATCGTCATTAGGAGGCCCTAAACGTTACAATTAACTATCATTTTTGCGTCGGAATCGATAATCTAGACATACAAGAGAATGACCATAAGGTGCCCGACGCAGCAACAGACGCTTGGAGACAAGTCGGCTGGAGGCCGATGTATTGGATCTCGACGCAATTTGAGTGTTCCATCGTCATTAGGAGGCCCTAAACGTTACAATTCACTATCATTTTTGCGTCGGATTCGAAAATCTAGACTCACAGGAGAAGGACCATGTGGTGCCCGAGGCAGCAACAGACCCTTGGAGACAAGTCGGCTGCAGGCCGATGTATTGAATCTCGACGCAATTTGATTGTTCCATCGTCACTACAAGGCCCTGAACGTTACAATCAACAAGTCGACTGGAGGTCGATGTATTGAATCTCGACGCAATTTGAGTCTTCTATCGCCATTAGGAGGCGCTGAACGTTACAATTCACTATCATTTTTGCGTGATATTCGATAATCTGAATTCACAGGAGAACGACCATAAGGTGCCGAGGCAGCAAGAGACCCTTGGAGACAAGTCGGCTGGAGGCCGATGTATTCAATCTCGACGCAATTTGAGTGTTCCATCGTCATTAGGAGGCCCTGAACGTTACAATTAACTATCATTTTTGCGTCGGATTCGAAAATCTAGACTCACAGGAGAAGGACCATGTGGTGCCCGAGGCAGCAATAGACCCTTGGAGACAAGTCGGCTGCAGGCCGATGTATTGAATCTTGACGCAATTTGAGTGTTCCATCGTCATTACAAGGCCCTGAACGTTA
The DNA here is from genome assembly GCF_021461395.2 of Schistocerca americana. Taxonomy (NCBI): domain Eukaryota; kingdom Metazoa; phylum Arthropoda; class Insecta; order Orthoptera; family Acrididae; genus Schistocerca; species Schistocerca americana. Next base: position 91,604 of record NW_025726078.1, on the reverse strand, counting down.
CAATTAACTTTCATTTTTGCGTCGGATTCGAAAATCTAGACTCACAGGAGAACGACCATAAGGTGCCCGAGGCAGCAATAGACCCTTGGAGACAAGTCGGCTGGAGGCCGATGTATTGAATCTCGACGAAATTTGAGTGTTCCATCGGCATTAGGAGGCCCTGAACGTTACAATTAACTGTCATTTTTGCGTCGGATTCGAAAATCTAGACTCACCGGAGACGGACCATGTGGTGCCCGAGGCAGCGATATCCCCTTGGAGACAAGTCGGCTGGAGCCCCATGTATTGAATCTCGACGCAATTTGAGAGTTCCATCGTCATTAGGAGGCCCTGAACGTTACAATTCACTATCATTTTTGCGTCGGATTCGAAAATCTAGACTCACAGGAGAAGGACCATGTGGTGCCCGAGGCAGCAACAGACCCTTTTAGACAAGTCGGCTGGAGGCCGATGTATTGAATCTCGAAGCAATTTGAGTGTTCCATCGGCATTAGGAGGCCCTGAACGTTACAATTAACTATCATTTTTGCGTCGGATTCGAAAATCTAGACTCACCGGAGACGGACCATGTGGTGCCCGAGGCAGCGATATCCCCTTGGAGACAAGTCGGCTGGAGGCCGATGTATTGGATCTCGACGCAATTTGAGTGTTCCATCGGCATTAGGAGGACCTGAACGTAACAATTAACTATCATTTTTGCGTCGGATTCGATAATCTAAACTCACAGGAGAACGACCATAAGGTGCCGAGGCAGCAACAGACCCTTGGAGACAAGTCGGCTGGAGGCCGATGTATTGAATCTCGACGCAATTTGAGTGTTCCATCGTCATTAGGAGGCCCTGAACGTTACAATTAACTATCATTTTTGCGTCGGATTCGAAAATCTAGACTCACAGGAGAAGGACCATGTGGTGCCCGAGGCAGCAATAGACCCTTGGAGATAAGTCGGCTGCATGCCGATGTATTGAATCTCGACGCAATTTGAGTGTTCCAACGTCATTACAAGGCCCTGAACGTTACAATTAACTTTCATTTTTGAGTCGGATTCGAAAAGCTAGACTCACAGGAGAACGACCATAAGGTGCCCGAGGCAGCAATAGACCCTTGGAGACAAGTCGGCTGGAGGCCGATGTATTGAATCTCGACGCAATTTGAGTGTTCCATCGGCATTAGGAGGCCCTGAACGTTACAATTAGCTATAATTTTTGCGTCGGATTCGAAAATCTAGACTCACCGGAGACGGACCATGTGGTGCCCGAGGCAGCGATATCCCCTTGGAGACAAGTCGGCTGGAGGCCGATGTATTGAATCTCGACGCAATTTGAGAGTTCCATCGTCATTAGGAGGCCCTAAACGTTACAATTCACTATCATTTTTGCGTCGGATTCGAAAATCTAGACTCACAGGAGAAGGACCATGTGGTGCCCGAGGCAGCAATAGACCCTTGGAGACAAGTCGGCTGGAGGACGATGTATTGAATCTCGACGCAATTTGAGAGCTCCATCGGCATTACGAGGCCCTGAACGTTACAATTAACAATCATTTTTGCGTCGGATTCGAAAATCTAGACTCACAGGAGAACGACCATAAGGTGCCCGAGGCAGCAATAGACCCTTGGAGACAAGTCGGCTGGAGGCCGATGTATTGAATCTCGACGCAATTTGAGTGTTCCATCGGCATTAGGAGGCCCTGAACGTTACAATTAACTATCATTTTTGCGTCGGATTCGAAAATCTAGACTTACAAGAGAACGACCATAAGGTGCCCGAGGCAGCAATAGACCCTTGGAGACAAGTCGGCTGGAGGCCGATGTATTGAATCTTGACGCAATTTGAGAGTTCCATCGGCATTACGAGGCCCTGAACGTTACAATTAACAATCATTTTTGCGTCGGATTCGAAAATCTAGACTCACAGGAGAACGACCATAAGGTGCCCGAGGCAGCAATAGACCCTTGGAGACAAGTCGGCTGGAGGCCGATGTATTGAATCTCGACGCAATTTTAGTGTTCCATCGGCATTAGGAGGCCCTGAACGTTACAATTAACTATCACTTTTGCGTCGGATTCGAAAATCTAGACTCACCGGAGACGGACCATGTGGTGCCCGAGGCAGCGATATCCCCTTGGAGACAAGTCGGCTGGAGGCCGATGTATTGAATCTCGACGCAATTTGAGAATTCCATCGTCATTAGGAGGCCCTGAACGTTACAATTCACTATCATTTTTGCGTCGGATTCGAAAATCTAGACTCACAGGAGAAGGACCATGTGGTGCCCGAGACAGCAACAGACCCTTTTAGACAAGTCGGCTGGAGGCCGATGTAATGAATCTCGACGCAATTTGAGTGTTCCATCGGCATTATGAGGCCCTGAACGTTACAATTAACTATCATTTTTGCGTCGGATTCGAAAATCTAGACTTACAAGAGAACGACCATAAGGTGCCCGAGGCAGCAATAGACCCTTGGAGACAAGTCGGCTGGAGGACGATGTATTGAATCTTGACGCAATTTGAGAGTTCCATCGGCATTACGAGGCCCTGAACGTTACAATTAACAATCATTTTTGCGTCGGATTCGAAAATCTAGACTCACAGGAGAACGACCATAAGGTGCCCGAGGCAGCAATAGACCCTTGGAGACAAGTCGGCTGGAGGCCGATGTATTGAATCTCGACGCAATTTGAGTGTTCCATCGGCATTAGGAGGCCCTGAACGTTACAATTAACTATCACTTTTGCGTCGGATTCGAAAATCTAGACTCATCGGAGACGGAAAATGTGGTGCCCGAGGCAGCGATATCACCTTGGAGACAAGTCGGCTGGAGGCCGATGTATTGAATCTCGACGCAATTTGAGAGTTCCATCGTCATTAGGAGGCCCTGAACATTACAATTAACAATCATTTTTGCGTCGGATTCGAAAATCTAGACTTACAAGAGAACGAACGTAAGGTTCCCGAGGCAGCATTAGACCCTTGGAGACAAGTCGGCTGGAGGCCGATGTATTGAATCTCGACGCAATCTGAGAGTTCCATCGTCATTAGGAGGCCCTAAACGTTACAATTAACTATCATTTTTGCGTCGGAATCGATAATCTAGACATACAAGAGAATGACCATAAGGTGCCCGACGCAGCAACAGACGCTTGGAGACAAGTCGGCTGGAGGCCGATGTATTGGATCTCGACGCAATTTGAGTGTTCCATCGTCATTAGGAGGCCCTAAACGTTACAATTCACTATCATTTTTGCGTCGGATTCGAAAATCTAGACTCACAGGAGAAGGACCATGTGGTGCCCGAGGCAGCAACAGACCCTTGGAGACAAGTCGGCTGCAGGCCGATGTATTGAATCTCGACGCAATTTGATTGTTCCATCGTCACTACAAGGCCCTGAACGTTACAATCAACAAGTCGACTGGAGGTCGATGTATTGAATCTCGACGCAATTTGAGTCTTCTATCGCCATTAGGAGGCGCTGAACGTTACAATTCACTATCATTTTTGCGTGATATTCGATAATCTGAATTCACAGGAGAACGACCATAAGGTGCCGAGGCAGCAAGAGACCCTTGGAGACAAGTCGGCTGGAGGCCGATGTATTCAATCTCGACGCAATTTGAGTGTTCCATCGTCATTAGGAGGCCCTGAACGTTACAATTAACTATCATTTTTGCGTCGGATTCGAAAATCTAGACTCACAGGAGAAGGACCATGTGGTGCCCGAGGCAGCAATAGACCCTTGGAGACAAGTCGGCTGCAGGCCGATGTATTGAATCTTGACGCAATTTGAGTGTTCCATCGTCATTACAAGGCCCTGAACGTTACAATTAACTTTCATTTTTGCGTCGGATTCGAAAATCTAGACTCACAGGAGAACGACCATAAGGTGCCCGAGGCAGCAATAGACCCTTGGAGACAAGTCGGCTGGAGGCCGATGTATTGAATCTCGACGAAATTTGAGTGTTCCATCGGCATTAGGAGGCCCTGAACGTTACAATTAACTGTCATTTTTGCGTCGGATTCGAAAATCTAGACTCACCGGAGACGGACCATGTGGTGCCCGAGGCAGCGATATCCCCTTGGAGACAAGTCGGCTTGAGCCCCATGTATTGAATCTCGACGCAATTTGAGAGTTCCATCGTCATTAGGAGGCCCTGAACGTTACAATTCACTATCATTTTTGCGTCGGATTCGAAAATCTAGACTCACAGGAGAAGGACCATGTGGTGCCCGAGGCAGCTACAGACCCTTTTAGACAAGTCGGCTGGAGGCCGATGTATTGAATCTCGAAGCAATTTGAGTGTTCCATCGGCATTAGGAGGCCCTGAACGTTACAATTAACTATCATTTTTGCGTCGGATTCGAAAATCTAGACTCACCGGAGACGGACCATGTGGTGCCCGAGGCAGCGATATCCCCTTGGAGACAAGTCGGCTGGAGGCCGATGTATTGGATCTCGACGCAATTTGAGTGTTCCATCGGCATTACGAGGCCCTGAACGTTACAATTAACAATCATTTTTGCGTCGGATTCGAAAATCTAGACTCACAGGAGAACGACCATAAGGTGCCCGAGGCAGCAATAGACCCTTGGAGACAAGTCGGCTGGAGGCCGATGTATTGAATCTCGACGCAATTTTAGTGTTCCATCGTCATTAGGAGGCCCTGAACGTTACAATTAACTATCATTTTTGCGTCGGATTCGAAAATCCAGACTCACAGGAGAAGGACCATGTGGTGCCCGAGGCAGCAATAGACCCTTGGAGATAAGTCGGCTGCATGCCGATGTATTGAATCTCGACGCAATTTGAGTGTTCCAACGTCATTTCAAGGCCCTGAACGTTACAATTAACTTTCATTTTTGCGTCGGATTCGAAAAGCTAGACTCACAGGAGAACGACCATAAGGTGCCCGAGGCAGCAATAGACCCTTGGAGACAAGTCGGCTGGAGGCCGATGTATTGAATCTCGACGCAATTTGAGTGTTCCATCGGCATTAGGAGGCCCTGAACGTTACAATTAGCTATAATTTTTGCGTCGGATTCGAAAATCTAGACTCACCGGAGACGGACCATGTGGTGCCCGAGGCAGCGATATCCCCTTGGAGACAAGTCGGCTGGAGGCCGATGTATTGAATCTCGACGCAATTTGAGAGTTCCATCGGCATTAGGAGGCCCTGAACGTTTCAATTAACTATCATTTTTGCGTCGGATTCGAAAATCTAGACTTACAAGAGAACGACCATGAGGTGCCTGAGACTGCAATATCCTCTTGGATACAAGTCGACTGGAGGTCGATGTATTGAATCTCGACGCAATTTGAGTCTTCTATCGTCATTAGGAGGCGCTGAACGTTACAATTCACTATCATTTTTGCGTCGGATTCGATAATCTAAACTCACAGGAGAACGACCATAAGGTGCCGAGGCAGCAACAGACCCTTGGAGAAAAGTCGGCTGGAGGCCGATGTATTGAATCTCGACGCAATTTGAGAGTTCCATCGTCATTAGGAGGCCTTGAACGTTACAATTAACTATCATTTTTGCGTCGGATTCGAAAATCTAGACTCACAGGAGAAGGACCATGTGGTGCCCGAGGCAGCAATAGACCCTTCGAGACAAGCCGGCTGCAGGCCGATGTATTGAATCTTGACGCAATTTGAGTGTTCCATCGTCATTACAAGGCCCTGAACGTTACAATTAACTTTCATTTTTGCGTGGTATTCAAAAATCTAGACTCACAGGAGAACGACCATAAGGTGCCCGAGGCAGCAATAGACCCTTGGAGACAAGTCGGCTGGAGGCCGATGTATTGAATCTCGACGCAATTTGAGTGTTCCATCGTCATTAGGAGGCCCTGAACGTTACAATTAACTATCATTTTTGCGTCGGATTCGAAAATCTAGACTCACCGGAGACGGACCATCTGGTGCCCGAGGCAGCGATATCCCCTTGGAGACAAGTCGGCTGGAGGCCGATGTATTGAATCTCGACGCAATTTGAGAGTTCCATCGTCATTAGGAGGCCCTGAACGTTACAATTCACTATCATTTTTGCGTCGGATTCGAAAATCTAGACTGCCCGAGGCAGCAACAGACCCTTTTAGACAAGTCGGCTGGAGGCCGATGTATTGAATCTCGACGCAATTTGAGTGTTCCATCGGCATTATGAGGCCCTGAACGTTACAATTAACTATCATTTTTGCGTCGGATTCGAAAATCTAGACTTACAAGAGAACGACCATAAGGTGCCCGAGGCAGCAATAGACCCTTGGAGACAAGTCGGCTGGAGGACGATGTATTGAATCTTGACGCAATTTGAGAGTTCCATCGGCATTACGAGGCCCTGAACGTTACAATTAACAATCATTTTTGCGTCGGATTCGAAAATCTAGACTCACAGGAGAACGACCATAAGGTGCCCGAGGCAGCAATAGACCCTTGGAGACAAGTCGGCTGGAGGCCGATGTATTGAATCTCGACGCAATTTTAGTGTTCCATCGGCATTAGGAGGCCCTGAACGTTACAATTAACTATCACTTTTGCGTCGGATTCGAAAATCTAGACTCACCGGAGACGGACCATGTGGTGCCCGAGGCAGCGATATCCCCTTGGAGACAAGTCGGCTGGAGGCCGATGTATTGAATCTCGGCGCAATTTGAGAGTTCCATCGTCATTAGGAGGCCCTGAACGTTACAATTCACTATCATTTTTGCGTCGGATTCGAAAATCTAGACTCACAGGAGAAGGACCATGTGGTGCCCGAGGCAGCAACAGACCCTTTTAGACAAGTCGGCTGGAGGCCGATGTATTGAATCTCGACGCAATTTGAGTGTTCCATCGGCATTATGAGGCCCTGAACGTTACAATTAACTATCATTTTTGCGTCGGATTCGAAAATCTAGACTTACAAGAGAACGACCATAAGGTGCCCGAGGCAGCAATAGACCCTTGGAGACAAGTCGGCTGGAGGACGATGTATTGAATCTTGACGCAATTTGAGAGTTCCATCGGCATTACGAGGCCCTGAACGTTACAATTAACAATCATTTTTGCGTCGGATTCGAAAATCTAGACTCACAGGAGAACGACCATAAGGTGCCCGAGGCAGCAATAGACCCTTGGAGACAAGTCGGCTGGAGGCCGATGTATTGAATCTCGACGCAATTTGAGTGTTCCATCGGCATTAGGAGGCCCTGAACGTTACAATTAACTATCACTTTTGCGTCGGATTCGAAAATCTAGACTCATCGGAGACGGAAAATGTGGTGCCCGAGGCAGCGATATCACCTTGGAGACAAGTCGGCTGGAGGCCGATGTATTGAATCTCGACGCAATTTGAGAAATCCATCGTCATTAGGAGGCCCTGAACATTACAATTAACAATCATTTTTGCGTCGGATTCGAAAATCTAGACTTACAAGAGAACGAACGTAAGGTTCCCGAGGCAGCATTAGACCCTTGGAGACAAGTCGGCTGGAGGCCGATGTATTGAATCTCGACGCAATCTGAGAGTTCCATCGTCATTAGGAGGCCCTAAACGTTACAATTAACTATCATTTTTGCGTCGGAATCGATAATCTAGACATACAAGAGAATGACCATAAGGTGCCCGACGCAGCAACAGACGCTTGGAGACAAGTCGGCTGGAGGCCGATGTATTGGATCTCGACGCAATTTGAGTGTTCCATCGTCATTAGGAGGCCCTAAACGTTACAATTCACTATCATTTTTGCGTCGGATTCGAAAATCTAGACTCACAGGAGAAGGACCATGTGGTGCCCGAGGCAGCAACAGACCCTTGGAGACAAGTCGGCTGCAGGCCGATGTATTGAATCTCGACGCAATTTGATTGTTCCATCGTCACTACAAGGCCCTGAACGTTACAATCAACAAGTCGACTGGAGGTCGATGTATTGAATCTCGACGCAATTTGAGTCTTCTATCGCCATTAGGAGGCGCTGAACGTTACAATTCACTATCATTTTTGCGTGATATTCGATAATCTGAATTCACAGGAGAACGACCATAAGGTGCCGAGGCAGCAAGAGACCCTTGGAGACAAGTCGGCTGGAGGCCGATGTATTCAATCTCGACGCAATTTGAGTGTTCCATCGTCATTAGGAGGCCCTGAACGTTACAATTAACTATCATTTTTGCGTCGGATTCGAAAATCTAGACTCACAGGAGAAGGACCATGTGGTGCCCGAGGCAGCAATAGACCCTTGGAGACAAGTCGGCTGCAGGCCGATGTATTGAATCTTGACGCAATTTGAGTGTTCCATCGTCATTACAAGGCCCTGAACGTTACAATTAACTTTCATTTTTGCGTCGGATTCGAAAATCTAGACTCACAGGAGAACGACCATAAGGTGCCCGAGGCAGCAATAGACCCTTGGAGACAAGTCGGCTGGAGGCCGATGTATTGAATCTCGACGAAATTTGAGTGTTCCATCGGCATTAGGAGGCCCTGAACGTTACAATTAACTGTCATTTTTGCGTCGGATTCGAAAATCTAGACTCACCGGAGACGGACCATGTGGTGCCCGAGGCAGCGATATCCCCTTGGAGACAAGTCGGCTGGAGCCCCATGTATTGAATCTCGACGCAATTTGAGAGTTCCATCGTCATTAGGAGGCCCTGAACGTTACAATTCACTATCATTTTTGCGTCGGATTCGAAAATCTAGACTCACAGGAGAAGGACCATGTGGTGCCCGAGGCAGCTACAGACCCTTTTAGACAAGTCGGCTGGAGCCCGATGTATTGAATCTCGAAGCAATTTGAGTGTTCCATCGGCATTAGGAGGCCCTGAACGTTACAATTAACTATCATTTTTGCGTCGGATTCGAAAATCTAGACTCACCGGAGACGGACCATGTGGTGCCCGAGGCAGCGATATCCCCTTGGAGACAAGTCGGCTGGAGGCCGATGTATTGGATCTCGACGCAATTTGAGTGTTCCATCGGCATTAGGAGGACCTGAACGTAACAATTAACTATCATTTTTGCGTCGGATTCGATAATCTAAACTCACAGGAGAACGACCATAAGGTGCCGAGGCAGCAACAGACCCTTGGAGACAAGTCGGCTGGAGGCCGATGTATTGAATCTCGACGCAATTTGAGTGTTCCATCGTCATTAGGAGGCCCTGAACGTTACAATTAACTATCATTTTTGCGTCGGATTCGAAAATCTAGACTCACAGGAGAAGGACCATGTGGTGCCCGAGGCAGCAATAGACCCTTGGAGATAAGTCGGCTGCATGCCGATGTATTGAATCTCGACGCAATTTGAGTGTTCCAACGTCATTACAAGGCCCTGAACGTTACAATTAACTTTCATTTTTGAGTCGGATTCGAAAAGCTAGACTCACAGGAGAACGACCATAAGGTGCCCGAGGCAGCAATAGACCCTTGGAGACAAGTCGGCTGGAGGCCGATGTATTGAATCTCGACGCAATTTGAGTGTTCCATCGGCATTAGGAGGCCCTGAACGTTACAATTAGCTATAATTTTTGCGTCGGATTCGAAAATCTAGACTCACCGGAGACGGACCATGTGGTGCCCGAGGCAGCGATATCCCCTTGGAGACAAGTCGGCTGGAGGCCGATGTATTGAATCTCGACGCAATTTGAGAGTTCCATCGTCATTAGGAGGCCCTAAACGTTACAATTCACTATCATTTTTGCGTCGGATTCGAAAATCTAGACTCACAGGAGAAGGACCATGTGGTGCCCGAGGCAGCAATAGACCCTTGGAGACAAGTCGGCTGGAGGACGATGTATTGAATCTCGACGCAATTTGAGAGCTCCATCGGCATTACGAGGCCCTGAACGTTACAATTAACAATCATTTTTGCGTCGGATTCGAAAAATCTAGACTCACAGGAGAACGACCATAAGGTGCCCGAGGCAGCAATTGACCCTTGGAGACAAGTCGGCTGGAGGCCGATGTATTGAATCTCGACGCAATTTGAGTGTTCCATCGGCATTAGGAGGCCCTGAACGTTACAATTAACTATCATTTTTGCGTCGGATTCGAAAATCTAGACTTACAAGAGAACGACCATAAGGTGCCCGAGGCAGCAATAGACCCTTGGAGACAAGTCGGCTGGAGGACGATGTATTGAATCTTGACGCAATTTGAGAGTTCCATCGGCATTACGAGGCCCTGAACGTTACAATTAACAATCATTTTTGCGTCGGATTCGAAAATCTAGACTCACAGGAGAACGACCATAAGGTGCCCGAGGCAGCAATAGACCCTTGGAGACAAGTCGGCTGGAGGCCGATGTATTGAATCTCGACGCAATTTTAGTGTTCCAACGGCATTAGGAGGCCCTGAACGTTACAATTAACTATCACTTTTGCGTTGGATTCGAAAATCTAGACTCACCGGAGACGGACCATGTGGTGCCCGAGGCAGCGATATCCCCTTGGAGACAAGTCGGCTGGAGGCCGATGTATTGAATCTCGACGCAATTTGAGAGTTCCATCGTCATTAGGAGGCCCTGAACGTTACAATTCACTATCATTTTTGCGTCGGATTCGAAAATCTAGACTCACAGGAGAAGGACCATGTGGTGCCCGAGACAGCAACAGACCCTTTTAGACAAGTCGGCTGGAGGCCGATGTAATGAATCTCGACGCAATTTGAGTGTTCCATCGGCATTATGAGGCCCTGAACGTTACAATTAACTATCATTTTTGCGTCGGATTCGAAAATCTAGACTTACAAGAGAACGACCATAAGGTGCCCGAGGCAGCAATAGACCCTTGGAGACAAGTCGGCTGGAGGCCGATGTATTGAATCTCGACGCAATTTGAGTGTTCCATCGGCATTAGGAGGCCCTGAACGTTACAATTAACTATCACTTTTGCGTCGGATTCGAAAATCTAGACTCATCGGAGACGGAAAATGTGGTGCCCGAGGCAGCGATATCACCTTGGAGACAAGTCGGCTGGAGGCCGATGTATTGAATCTCGACGCAATTTGAGAGTTCCATCGTCATTAGGAGGCCCTGAACATTACAATTAACAATCATTTTTGCGTCGGATTCGAAAATCTAGACTTACAAGAGAACGAACGTAAGGTTCCCGAGGCAGCATTAGACCCTTGGAGACAAGTCGGCTGGAGGCCGATGTATTGAATCTCGACGCAATCTGAGAGTTCCATCGTCATTAGGAGGCCCTAAACGTTACAATTAACTATCATTTTTGCGTCGGAATCGATAATCTAGACATACAAGAGAATGACCATAAGGTGCCCGACGCAGCAACAGACGCTTGGAGACAAGTCGGCTGGAGGCCGATGTATTGGATCTCGACGCAATTTGAGTGTTCCATCGTCATTAGGAGGCCCTAAACGTTACAATTCACTATCATTTTTGCGTCGGATTCGAAAATCTAGACCCACAGGAGAAGGACCATGTGGTGCCCGAGGCAGCAACAGACCCTTGGAGACAAGTCGGCTGCAGGCCGATGTATTGAATCTCGACGCAATTTGATTGTTCCATCGTCACTACAAGGCCCTGAACGTTACAATCAACAAGTCGACTGGAGGTCGATGTATTGAATCTCGACGCAATTTGAGTCTTCTATCGCCATTAGGAGGCGCTGAACGTTACAATTCACTATCATTTTTGCGTGATATTCGATAATCTGAATTCACAGGAGAACGACCATAAGGTGCCGAGGCAGCAAGAGACCCTTGGAGACAAGTCGGCTGGAGGCCGATGTATTCAATCTCGACGCAATTTGAGTGTTCCATCGTCATTAGGAGGCCCTGAACGTTACAATTAACTATCATTTTTGCGTCGGATTCGAAAATCTAGACTCACAGGAGAAGGACCATGTGGTGCCCGAGGCAGCAATAGACCCTTGGAGACAAGTCGGCTGCAGGCCGATGTATTGAATCTTGACGCAATTTGAGTGTTCCATCGTCATTACAAGGCCCTGAACGTTACAATTAACTTTCATTTTTGCGTCGGATTCGAAAATCTAGACTCACAGGAGAACGACCATAAGATGCCCGAGGCAGCAATAGACCCTTGGAGACAAGTCGGCTGGAGGCCGATGTATTGAATCTCGACGAAATTTGAGTGTTCCATCGGCATTAGGAGGCCCTGAACGTTACAATTAACTGTCATTTTTGCGTCGGATTCGAAAATCTAGACTCACCGGAGACGGACCATGTGGTGCCCGAGGCAGCGATATCCCCTTGGAGACAAGTCGGCTTGAGCCCCATGTATTGAATCTCGACGCAATTTGAGAGTTCCATCGTCATTAGGAGGCCCTGAACGTTACAATTCACTATCATTTTTGCGTCGGATTCGAAAATCTAGACTCACAGGAGAAGGACCATGTGGTGCCCGAGGCAGCTACAGACCCTTTTAGACAAGTCGGCTGGAGGCCGATGTATTGAATCTCGAAGCAATTTGAGTGTTCCATCGGCATTAGGAGGCCCTGAACGTTACAATTAACTATCATTTTTGCGTCGGATTCGAAAATCTAGACTCACCGGAGACGGACCATGTGGTGCCCGAGGCAGCGATATCCCCTTGGAGACAAGTCGGCTGGAGGCCGATGTATTGGATCTCGACGCAATTTGAGTGTTCCATCGGCATTACGAGGCCCTGAACGTTACAATTAACAATCATTTTTGCGTCGGATTCGAAAATCTAGACTCACAGGAGAAGGACCATGTGGTGCCCGAGGCAGCAATAGACCCTTGGAGATAAGTCGGCTGCATGCCGATGTATTGAATCTCGACGCAATTTGAGTGTTCCAACGTCATTACAAGGCCCTGAACGTTACAATTAACTTTCATTTTTGCGTCGGATTCGAAAAGCTAGACTCACAGGAGAACGACCATAAGGTGCCCGAGGCAGCAATAGACCCTTGGAGACAAGTCGGCTGGAGGCCGATGTATTGAATCTCGACGCAATTTGAGTGTTCCATCGGCATTAGGAGGCCCTGAACGTTACAATTAGCTATAATTTTTGCGTCGGATTCGAAAATCTAGACTCACCGGAGACGGACCATGTGGTGCCCGAGGCAGCGATATCCCCTTGGAGACAAGTCGGCTGGAGGCCGATGTATTGAATCTCGACGCAATTTGAGAGTTCCATCGTCATTAGGAGGCCCTAAACGTTACAATTCACTATCATTTTTGCGTCGGATTCGAAAATCTAGACTCACAGGAGAAGGACCATGTGGTGCCCGAGGCAGCAATAGACCCTTGGAGACAAGTCGGCTGGAGGACGATGTATTGAATCTCGACGCAATTTGAGAGTTCCATCGGCATTACGAGGCCCTGAACGTTACAATTAACAATCATTTTTGCGTCGGATTCGAAAATCTAGACTCACAGGAGAACGACCATAAGGTGCCCGAGGCAGCAATAGACCCTTGGAGACAAGTCGGCTGGAGGCCGATGTATTGAATCTCGACGCAATTTGAGTGTTCCATCGGCATTAGGAGGCCCTGAACGTTACAATTAACTATCACTTTTGCGTCGGATTCGAAAATCTAGACTCACCGGAGACGGACCATGTGGTGCCCGAGGCAGCGATACCCCCTTGAGACAAGTCGGCTGGAGGCCGATGTATTGAATCTCGACGCAATTTGAGAGTTCCATCGTCATTAGGAGGCCCTGAACGTTACAATTAACAATCATTTTTGCGTCGGATTCGAAAATCTAGACTCACAGGAGAAGGACCATAAGGTGCCCGAGGCAGCGATATCCCCTTGGAGACAAGTCGGCTGGAGGCCGATGTATTGAATCTCGACGAAATTTGAGTGTTCCATCGGCATTAGGAGGCCCTGAACGTTACAATTAACTATCATTTTTGCGTCGGATTCGAAAATCTAGACTCACAGGAGAAGGACCATGTGGTGCCCGAGGCAGCAATAGACCCTTGGAGACAAGTCGGCTGCAGGCCGATGTATTGCATCTTGACGCAATTTGAGTGTTCCATCGTCATTACAAGGCCCTGAACGTTACAATTAACTTTCATTTTTGCGTCGGATTCGAAAATCTAGACTCACAGGAGAACGAATATAAGGTGCCCGAGGCAGCAATAGACCCTTGGAGACAAGTCGGCTGGAGGCCGATGTATTGAATCTCGACGAAATTTGAGTGTTCCATCGGCATTAGCAGGCCCTGAACGTTACAATTAACTGTCATTTTTGCGTCGGATTCGAAAATCTAGACTCACCGGAGACGGACCATGTGGTGCCCGAGGCAGCGATATCCCTTTGGAGACAAGTCGGCTGGTGGCCGATGTATTGAATCTCGACGCAATTTGAGAGTTCCATCGTCATTAGGAGGCCCTGAACGTTACAATTCACTATCATTTTTGCGTCGGATTCGAAAATCTAGACTCACAGGAGAAGGACCATGTGGTGCCCGAGGCAGCATCAGACCCTTTTAGACAGGTCGGCTGGAGGCCGATGTATTGAATCTCGACGCAATTTGAGTGTTCCATCGGCATTAGGAGGCCCTGAACGTTACAATTAACTATCATTTTTGCGTCGGATTCGAAAATCTAGACTCACCGGAGACGGACCATGTGGTGCCCGAGGCAGCGATATCCCCTTGGAGACAAGTCGGCTGGAGGCCGATGTATTGGATCTCGACGCAATTTGAGTGTTCCATCGGCATTAGGAGGCCCCTAACGTTACAATTAACTATCATTTTTGCGTCGGATTCGAAAATCTAGACTCACAAGAGAACGACCATGTGGTGCCCGAGGCAGCAATAGACCCTTGGAGACAAGTCGGCTGGAGGCCGATGTATTGGATCTCGACGCAATTTGAGTGTTCCATCGTCATTAGGAGGCCCTAAACGTTACAATTCACTATCATTTTTGCGTCGGATTCGAAAATCTAGACTCACAGGAGAAGGACCATGTGGTGGCCGAGGCAGCAACAGACCCTTGGAGACAAGTCGGCTGCAGGCCGATGTATTGAATCTCGACGCAATTTGATTGTTCCATCGTCACTACAAGGCCCTGAACGTTACAATTAACAAGTCGACTGGAGGTCGATGTATTGAATCTCGACGCAATTTGAGTCTTCTATCGCCATTAGGAGGCGCTGAACGTTACAATTCACTATCATTTTTGCGTGATATTCGATAATCTGAACTCACAGGAGAACGACCATAAGGTGCCGAGGCAGCAAGAGACCCTTGGAGACAAGTCGGCTGGAGGCCGATGTATTCAATCTCGACGCAATTTGAGTGTTCCATCGTCATTAGGAGGCCCTGAACGTTACAATTAACTATCATTTTTGCGTCGGATTCGAAAATCTAGACTCACAGGAGAAGGACCATGTGGTGCCCGAGGCAGCAATAGACCCTTGGAGACAAGTCGGCTGCAGGCCGATGTATTGAATCTTGACGCAATTTGAGTGTTCCATCGTCATTACAAGGCCCTGAACGTTACAATTAACTTTCATTTTTGCGTCGGATTCGAAAATCTAGACTCACAGGAGAACGACCATAAGGTGCCCGAGGCAGCAATAGACCCTTGGAGACAAGTCGGCTGGAGGCCGATGTATTGAATCTCGACGAAATTTGAGTGTTCCATCGGCATTAGGAGGCCCTGAACGTTACAATTAACTGTCATTTTTGCGTCGGATTCGAAAATCTAGACTCACCGGAGACGGACCATGTGGTGCCCGAGGCAGCGATATCCCCTTGGAGACAAGTCGGCTGGAGCCCGATGTATTGAATCTCGACGCAATTTGAGAGTTCCATCGTCATTAGGAGGCCCTGAACGTTACAATTCACTATCATTTTTGCGTCGGATTCGAAAATCTAGACTCACAGGAGAAGGACCATGTGGTGCCCGAGGCAGCTACAGACCCTTTTAGACAAGTCGGCTGGAGGCCGATGTATTGAATCTCGAAGCAATTTGAGTGTTCCATCGGCATTAGGAGGCCCTGAACGTTACAATTAACTATCATTTTTGCGTCGGATTCGAAAATCTAGACTCACCGGAGACGGACCATGTGGTGCCCGAGGCAGCGATATCCCCTTGGAGACAAGTCGGCTGGAGGCCGATGTATTGGATCTCGACGCAATTTGAGTGTTCCATCGGCATTAGGAGGACCTGAACGTAACAATTAACTATCATTTTTGCGTCGGATTCGATAATCTAAACTCACAGGAGAACGACCATAAGGTGCCGAGGCAGCAACAGACCCTTGGAGACAAGTCGGCTGGAGGCCGATGTATTGAATCTCGACGCAATTTGAGTGTTCCATCGTCATTAGGAGGCCCTGAACGTTACAATTAACTATCATTTTTGCGTCGGATTCGAAAATCTAGACTCACAGGAGAAGGACCATGTGGTGCCCGAGGCAGCAATAGACCCTTGGAGATAAGTCGGCTGCGTGCCGATGTATTGAATCTCGACGCAATTTGAGTGTTCCAACGTCATTACAAGGCCCTGAACGTTACAATTAACTTTCATTTTTGCGTCGGATTCGAAAAGCTAGACTCACAGGAGAACGACCATAAGGTGCCCGAGGCAGCAATAGACCCTTGGAGACAAGTCGGCTGGAGGCCGATGTATTGAATCTCGACGCAATTTGAGTGTTCCATCGGCATTAGGAGGCCCTGAACGTTACAATTAGCTATAATTTTTGCGTCGGATTCGAAAATCTAGACTCACCGGAGACGGACCATGTGGTGCCCGAGGCAGCGACATCCCCTTGGAGACAAGTCGGCTGGAGGCCGATGTATTGAATCTCGACGCAATTTGAGTGTTCCATCGGCATTAGGAGGCCCTGAACGTTACAATTAACTATCACTTTTGCGTCGGATTCGAAAATCTAGACTCACCGGAGACGGACCATGTGGTGCCCGAGGCAGCGATACCCCATGGAGACAAGTCGGCTGGAGGCCGATGTATTGAATCTCGACGCAATTTGAGAGTTCCATCGTCATTAGGAGGCCCTGAACGTTACAATTAACAATCATTTTTGCGTCGGATTCGAAAATCTAGACTCACAGGAGAAGGACCATAAGGTGCCCGAGGCAGCAATAGACCCTTGGAGACAAGTCGGCTGGTGGCCGATGTATTGAATCTCGACGCAATTTGAGTGTTCCATCGGCATTAGGAGGCCCTGAACGTTACAATTCACTATCATTTTTGCGTCGGATTCGAAAATCTAGACTCACAGGAGAAGGACCATGTGGTGCCCGAGGCAGCAACAGACCCTTTTAGACAAGTCGGCTGGAGGCCGATGTATTGAATCTCGACGCAATTTGAGTGTTCCATCGGCATTAAGAGGCCCTGAACGTTACAATTAACTATCATTTTTGCGTCGGATTCGAAAATCTAGACTCACCGGAGACGGACCATGTGGTGCCCGAGGCAGCGATATCCCCTTGGAGACAAGTCGGCTGGAGGCCGATGTATTGGATCTCGACGCAATTTGAGTGTTCCATCGGCATTAGGAGGCCCCTAACGTTACAATTAACTATCATTTTTGCGTCGGATTCGAAAATCTAGACTCACAAGAGAACGACCATGTGGTGCCCGAGGCAGCAATAGACCCTTGGAGACAAGTCGGCTGGAGGCCGATGTATTGGATCTCGACGCAATTTGAGTGTTCCATCGTCATTAGGAGGCCCTAAACGTTACAATTCACTATCATTTTTGCGTCGGATTCGAAAATCTAGACTCAAAGGAGAAGGACCATGTGGTGCCCGAGGCAGCAATAGACCCTTGGAGACAAGTCGGCTGGAGGACGATGTATTGAATCTCGACGCAATTTGAGAGTTCCATCGGCATTACGAGGCCCTGAACGTTACAATTAACAATCATTTTTGCGTCGGATTCGAAAATCTAGACTCACAGGAGAACGGACCATAAGGTGCCCGAGGCAGCAATAGACCCTTGGAGACAAGTCGGCTGGAGGCCGATGTATTGAATCTCGACGCAATTTGAGTGTTCCATCGGCATTAGGAGGCCCTGAACGTTACAATTAACTATCACTTTTGCGTCGGATTCGAAAATCTAGACTCACCGGAGACGGACCATGTGGTGCCCGAGGCAGCGATACCCCCTTGGAGACAAGTCGGCTGGAGGCCGATGTATTGAATCTCGACGCAATTTGAGAGTTCCATCGTCATTAGGAGGCCCTGAACGTTACAATTAACAATCATTTTTGCGTCGGATTCGAAAATCTAGACTCACAGGAGAAGGACCATAAGGTGCCCGAGGCAGCGATATCCCCTTGGAGACAAGTCGGCTGGAGGCCGATGTATTGAATCTCGACGAAATTTGAGTGTTCCATCGGCATTAGGAGGCCCTGAACGTTACAATTAACTATCATTTTTGCGTCGGATTCGAAAATCTAGACTCACAGGAGAAGGACCATGTGGTGCCCGAGGCAGCAATAGACCCTTGGAGACAAGTCGGCTGCAGGCCGATGTATTGCATCTTGACGCAATTTGAGTGTTCCATCGTCATTACAAGGCCCTGAACGTTACAATTAACTTTCAATTTTTGCGTCGGATTCGAAAATCTAGACTCACAGGAGAACGAATATAAGGTGCCCGAGGCAGCAATAGACCCTTGGAGACAAGTCGGCTGGAGGCCGATGTATTGAATCTCGACGAAATTTGAGTGTTCCATCGGCATTAGCAGCCCTGAACGTTACAATTAACTGTCATTTTTGCGTCGGATTCGAAAATCTAGACTCACCGGAGACGGACCATGTGGTGCCCGAGGCAGCGATATCCCTTTGGAGACAAGTCGGCTGGTGGCCGATGTATTGAATCTCGACGCAATTTGAGAGTTCCATCGTCATTAGGAGGCCCTGAACGTTACAATTCACTATCATTTTTGCGTCGGATTCGAAAATCTAGACTCACAGGAGAAGGACCATGTGGTGCCCGAGGCAGCATCAGACCCTTTTAGACAGGTCGGCTGGAGGCCGATGTATTGAATCTCGACGCAATTTGAGTGTTCCATCGGCATTAGGAGGCCCTGAACGTTACAATTAACTATCATTTTTGCGTCGGATTCGAAAATCTAGACTCACCGGAGACGGACCATGTTGTGCCCGAGGCAGCGATATCCCCTTGGAGACAAGTCGGCTGGAGGCCGATGTATTGGATCTCGACGCAATTTGAGTGTTCCATCGGCATTAGGAGGCCCCTAACGTTTACAAATTAACTATCATTTTTGCGTCGGATTCGAAAATCTAGACTCACAAGAGAACGACCATGTGGTGCCCGAGGCAGCAATAGACCCATGGAGACAAGGTCGGCTGGAGGCCGATGTATTGGATCTCGACGCAATTTGAGTGTTCCATCGTCATTAGGAGGCCCTAAACGTTACAATTCACTATCATTTTTGCGTCGGATTCGAAAATCTAGACTCACAGGAGAAGGACCATGTGGTGGCCGAGGCAGCAACAGACCCTTGGAGACAAGTCGGCTGCAGGCCGATGTATTGAATCTCGACGCAATTTGATTGTTCCATCGTCACTACAAGGCCCTGAACGTTACAATTAACAAGTCGACTGGAGGTCGATTGTATTGAATCTCGACGCAATTTGAGTCTTCTATCGCCATTAGGAGGCGCTGAACGTTACAATTCACTATCATTTTTGCGTGATATTCGATAATCTGAACTCACAGGAGAACGACCATAAGGTGCCGAGGCAGCAAGAGACCCTTAAGTCGGCTGGAGGCGATGTATTCAATCTCGACGCAATTTGAGTGTTCCATCGTCATTAGGAGGCCCTGAACGTTACAATTAACTATCATTTTTGCGTCGGATTCGAAAATCTAGACTCACAGGAGAAGGACCATGTGGTGCCCGAGGCAGCAATAGACCCTTGGAGACAAGTCGGCTGCAGGCCGATGTATTGAATCTTGACGCAATTTGAGTGTTCCATCGTCATTACAAGGCCCTGAACGTTACAATTAACTTTCATTTTTGCGTCGGATTCGAAAATCTAGACTCACAGGAGAACGACCATAAGGTGCCCGAGGCAGCAATAGACCCTTGGAGACAAGTCGGCTGGAGGCCGATGTATTGAATCTCGACGAAATTTGAGTGTTCCATCGGCATTAGGAGGCCCTGAACGTTACAATTAACTGTCATTTTTGCGTCGGATTCGAAAATCTAGGACTCACCGGAGACGGACCATGTGGTGCCCGAGGCAGCGATATCCCCTTGGAGACAAGTCGGCTGGAGCCCGATGTATTGAATCTCGACGCAATTTGAGAGTTCCATCGTCATTAGGAGGCCCTGAACGTTACAATTCACTATCATTTTTGCGTCGGATTCGAAAAATCTAGACTCACAGGAGAAGGACCATGTGGTGCCCGAGGCAGCTACAGACCCTTTTAGACAAGTCGGCTGGAGGCCGATGTATTGAATCTCGAAGCAATTTGAGTGTTCCATCGGCATTAGGAGGCCCTGAACGTTACAATTAACTATCATTTTTGCGTCGGATTCGAAAATCTAGACTCACCGGAGACGGACCATGTGGTGCCCGAGGCAGCGATATCCCCTTGGAGACAAGTCGGCTGGAGGCCGATGTATTGGATCTCGACGCAATTTGAGTGTTCCATCGGCATTAGGAGGACCTGAACGTAACAATTAACTATCATTTTTGCGTCGGATTCGATAATCTAAACTCACAGGAGAACGACCATAAGGTGCCGAGGCAGCAACAGACCCTTGGAGACAAGTCGGCTGGAGGCCGATGTATTGAATCTCGACGCAATTTGAGTGTTCCATCGTCATTAGGAGGCCCTGAACGTTACAATTAACTATCATTTTTGCGTCGGATTCGAAAATCTAGACTCACAGGAGAAGGACCATGTGGTGCCCGAGGCAGCAATAGACCCTTGGAGATAAGTCGGCTGCGTGCCGATGTATTGAATCTCGACGCAATTTGAGTGTTCCAACGTCATTACAAGGCCCTGAACGTTACAATTAACTTTCATTTTTGCGTCGGATTCGAAAAGCTAGACTCACAGGAGAACGACCATAAGGTGCCCGAGGCAGCAATAGACCCTTGGAGACAAGTCGGCTGGAGGCCGATGTATTGAATCTCGACGCAATTTGAGTGTTCCATCGGCATTAGGAGGCCCTGAACGTTACAATTAGCTATAATTTTTGCGTCGGATTCGAAAATCTAGACTCACCGGAGACGGACCATGTGGTGCCCGAGGCAGCGACATCCCCTTGGAGACAAGTCGGCTGGAGGCCGATGTATTGAATCTCGACGCAATTTGAGTGTTCCATCGGCATTAGGAGGCCCTGAACGTTACAATTAACTATCACTTTTGCGTCGGATTCGAAAATCTAGACTCACCGGAGACGGACCATGTGGTGCCCGAGGCAGCGATACCCCATTGGAGACAAGTCGGCTGGAGGCCGATGTATTGAATCTCGACGCAATTTGAGAGTTCCATCGTCATTAGGAGGCCCTGAACGTTACAATTAACAATCATTTTTGCGTCGGATTCGAAAATCTAGACTCACAGGAGAAGGACCATAAGGTGCCCGAGGCAGCAATAGACCCTTGGAGACAAGTCGGCTGGTGGCCGATGTATTGAATCTCGACGCAATTTGAGTGTTCCATCGGCATTAGGAGGCCCTGAACGTTACAATTCACTATCATTTTTTGCGTCGGATTCGAAAATCTAGACTCACAGGAGAAGGACCATGTGGTGCCCGAGGCAGCAACAGACCCTTTTAGACAAGTCGGCTGGAGGCCGATGTATTGAATCTCGACGCAATTTGAGTGTTCCATCGGCATTAAGAGGCCCTGAACGTTACAATTAACTATCATTTTTGCGTCGGATTCGAAAATCTAGACTCACCGGAGACGGACCATGTGGTGCCCGAGGCAGCGATATCCCCTTGGAGACAAGTCGGCTGGAGGCCGATGTATTGGATCTCGACGCAATTTGAGTGTTCCATCGGCATTAGGAGGCCCCTAACGTTACAATTAACTATCATTTTTGCGTCGGATTCGAAAATCTAGACTCACAAGAGAACGACCATGTGGTGCCCGAGGCAGCAATAGACCCTTGGAGACAAGTCGGCTGGAGGCCGATGTATTGGATCTCGACGCAATTTGAGTGTTCCATCGTCATTAGGAGGCCCTAAACGTTACAATTCACTATCATTTTTGCGTCGGATTCGAAAATCTAGACTCACAGGAGAAGGACCATGTGGTGCCCGAGGCAGCAACAGACCCTTGGAGACAAGTCGGCTGCAGGCCGATGTATTGAATCTCGACGCAATTTGATTGTTCCATCGTCACTACAAGGCCCTGACGTTACTTTAACAAGTTCGACTGGAGGTCGATGTATTGAATCTCGACGTAATTTGAGTGTTCCATCGTCATTAGGAGGCCCTGAAACGTTACAATTAACTATCATTTTTGCGTCGGATTCAAAAATCTAGACTCACAGGAGAAGGACCATGTGGTGCCCGAGGCAGCAATAGACCCTTGGAGACAAGTCGGCTGCAGGCCGATGTATTGAATCTTGACGCAATTTGAGTGTTCCATCGTCATTACAAGGCCCTGAACGTTACAATTAACTTTCATTTTTGCGTCGGATTCGAAAATCTAGACTCACAGGAGAACGACCATAAGGTGCCCGAGGCAGCAATAGACCCTTGGAGACAAGTTGGCTGGAGGCCGATGTATTGAATCTCGACGAAATTTGAGTGTTCCATCGGCATTAGCAGGCCCTGAACGTTACAATTAACTGTCATTTTTGCGTCGGATTCGAAAATCTAGACTCACCGGAGACGGACCATGTGGTGCCCGAGGCAGCGATATCCCCTTGGAGACAAGTCGGCTGGTGGCCGATGTATTGAATCTCGACGCAATTTGAGAGTTCCATCGTCATTAGGAGGCCCTGAACGTTACAATTCACTATCATTTTTGCGTCGGATTCGAAAATCTAGACTCACAGGAGAAGGACCATGTGGTGCCCGAGGCAGCAACAGACCCTTTTAGACAAGTCGGCTGGAGGCCGATGTATTGAATCTCGACGCAATTTGAGTGTTCCATCGGCATTAGGAGGCCCTGAACGTTACAATTAACTATCATTTTTGTGTCGGATTCGAAAATCTAGACTCACCGGAGACGGACCATGTGGTGCCCGAGGCAGCGATATCCCCTTGGAGACAAGTCGGCTGGAGGCCGATGTATTGGATCTCGACGCAATTTGAGTGTTCCATCGGCATTAGGAGGACCTGAACGTTACAATTAACTATCATTTTTGCGTCGGATTCGATAATCTAAACACACAGGAGAACGACCATAAGGTGCCGAGGCAGCAACAGACCCTTGGAGACAAGTCGGCTGGAGGCCGATGTATTGAATCTCGACGGAATTTGAGTGTTCCATCGTCATTAGGAGGCCCTGAACGTTACAATTAACTATCATTTTTGCGTCGGATTCGAAAATCTAGACTCACAGGAGAAGGACCATGTGGTGCCCGAGGCAGCAATAGACCCTAGGAGATAAGGCGGCTGCAGGCCGATGTATTGAATCTTGACGCAATTTGAGTGTTCCATCGTCATTACAAGGCCCTGAACGTTACAATTAACTTTCATTTTTGCGTCGGATTCGAAAATCTAGACTCACAGGAGAGAACGACCATAAGGTGCCCGAGGCAGCAATAGACCCTTGGAGACAAGTCGGCTGGAGGCCGATGTATTGAATCTCGACGAAATTTGAGTGTTCCATCGGCATTAGGAGGCCCTGAACGTTACAATTAACTGTCATATTTTGCGTCGGATTCGAAAATCTAGACTCACCGGAGACGGACCATGTGGTGCCCGAGGCAGCGATATCCCCTTGGAGACAAGTCGGCTGGAGCCCGATGTATTGAATCTCGACGCAATTTGAGAGTTCCATCGTCATTAGGAGGCCCTGAACGTTACAATTCACTATCATTTTTGCGTCGGATTCGAAAATCTAGACTCACAGGGAGAAGGACCATGTGGTGCCCGAGGCAGCTACAGACCCTTTTAGACAAGTCGGCTGGAGGCCGATGTATTGAATCTCGAAGCAATTTGAGTGTTCCATCGGCATTAGGAGGCCCTGAACGTTACAATTAACTATCATTTTTGCGTCGGATTCGAAAATCTAGACTCACCGGAGACGGACCATGTGGTGCCCGAGGCAGCGATATCCCCTTGGAGACAAGTCGGCTGGAGGCCGATGTATTGGATCTCGACGCAATTTGAGTGTTCCATCGGCATTAGGAGGACCTGAACGTAACAATTAACTATCATTTTTGCGTCGGATTCGATAATCTAAACTCACAGGAGAACGACCATAAGGTGCCGAGGCAGCAACAGACCCTTGGAGACAAGTCGGCTGGAGGCCGATGTATTGAATCTCGACGCAATTTGAGTGTTCCATCGTCATTAGGAGGCCCTGAACGTTACAATTAACTATCATTTTTGCGTCGGATTCGAAAATCTAGACTCACAGGAGAACGACCATGTGGTGCCCGAGGCAGCAACAGACCCTTGGAGATAAGTCGGCTGCATGCCGATGTATTGAATCTCGACGCAATTTGAGTGTTCCAAAGTCATTACAAGGCCCTGAACGTTACAATTAACTTTCATTTTTGCGTCGGATTCGAAAAGCTAGACTCACAGGAGAACGACCATAAGGTGCCCGAGGCAGCAATAGACCCTTGGAGACAAGTCGGCTGGAGGCCGATGTATTGAATCTCGACGCAATTTGAGTGTTCCATCGGCATTAGGAGGCCCTGAACGTTACAATTAGCTATAATTTTTGCGTCGGATTCGAAAATCTAGACTCACCGGAGACGGACCATGTGGTGCCCGAGGCAGCGACATCCCCTTGGAGACAAGTCGGCTGGAGGCCGATGTATTGAATCTCGACGCAATTTGAGAGTTCCATCGTCATTAGGAGGCCCTAAACGTTACAATTCACTATCATTTTTGCGTCGGATTCGAAAATCTAGACTCACAGGAGAAGGACCATGTGGTGCCCGAGGCAGCAATAGACCCTTGGAGACAAGTCGGCTGGAGGACGATGTATTGAATCTCGACGCAATTTGAGAGTTCCATCGGCATTACGAGGCCCTGAACGTTACAATTAACAATCATTTTTGCGTCGGATTCGAAAATCTAGACTCACAGGAGAACGACCATAAGGTGCCCGAGGCAGCAATAGACCCTTGGAGACAAGTCGGCTGGAGGCCGATGTATTGAATCTCGACGCAATTTGAGTGTTCCATCGGCATTAGGAGGCCCTGAACGTTACAATTAACTATCACTTTTGCGTCGGATTCGAAAATCTAGACTCACCGGAGACGGACCATGTGGTGCCCGAGGCAGCGATACCCCATTGGAGACAAGTCGGCTGGAGGCCGATGTATTGAATCTCGACGCAATTTGAGAGTTCCATCGTCATTAGGAGGCCCTGAAGGTTACAATTAACAATCATTTTTGCGTCGGATTCGAAAATCTAGACTCACAGGAGAAGGACATAAGGTGCCCGAGGCAGCAATAGACCCTTGGAGACAAGTCGGCTGGTGGCCGATGTATTGAATCTCGACGCAATTTGAGTGTTCCATCGGCATTAGGAGGCCCTGAACGTTACAATTCACTATCATTTTTGCGTCGGATTCGAAAATCTAGACTCACAGGAGAAGGACCATGTGGTGCCCGAGGCAGCAACAGACCCTTTTAGACAAGTCGGCTGGAGGCCGATGTATTGAATCTCGACGCAATTTGAGTGTTCCATCGGCATTAGGAGGCCCTGAACGTTACAATTAACTATCATTTTTGCGTCGGATTCGAAAATCTAGACTCACCGGAGACGGACCATGTGGTGCCCGAGGCAGCGATATCCCCTTGGAGACAAGTCGGCTGGAGGCCGATGTATTGGATCTCGACGCAATTTGAGTGTTCCATCGGCATTAGGAGGACCTGAACGTTACAATTAACTATCATTTTTGCGTCGGATTCGATAATCTAAACTCACAGGAGAACGACCATAAGGTGCCGAGGCAGCAACAGACCCTTGGAGACAAGTCGGCTGGAGGCCGATGTATTGAATCTCGACGGAATTTGAGTGTTCCATCGTCATTAGGAGGCCCTGAACGTTACAATTAACTATCATTTTTGCGTCGGATTCGAAAATCTAGACTCACAGGAGAAGGACCATGTGGTGCCCGAGGCAGCAATAGACCCTAGGAGATAAGGCGGCTGCAGGCCGATGTATTGAATCTTGACGCAATTTGAGTGTTCCATCGTCATTACAAGGCCCTGAACGTTACAATTAACTTTCATTTTTGCGTCGGATTCGAAAATCTAGACTCACAGGAGAACGACCATAAGGTGCCCGAGGCAGCAATAGACCCTTGGAGACAAGTCGGCTGGAGGCCGATGTATTGAATCTCGACGAAATTTGAGTGTTCCATCGGCATTAGGAGGCCCTGAACGTTACAATTAAATGTCATTTTTGCGTCGGATTCGAAAATCTAGACTCACCGGAGACGGACCATGTGGTGCCCGAGGCAGCGATATCCCCTTGGAGACAAGTCGGCTGGAGCCCGATGTATTGAATCTCGACGCAATTTGAGAGTTCCATCGTCATTAGGAGGCCCTGAACGTTACAATTCACTATCATTTTTGCGTCGGATTCGAAAATCTAGACTCACAGGAGAAGGACCATGTGGTGCCCGAGGCAGCTACAGACCCTTTTAGACAAGTCGGCTGGAGGCCGATGTATTGAATCTCGAAGCAATTTGAGTGTTCCATCGGCATTAGGAGGCCCTGAACGTTACAATTAACTATCATTTTTGCGTCGGATTCGAAAATCTAGACTCACCGGAGACGGACCATGTGGTGCCCGAGGCAGCGATATCCCCTTGGAGACAAGTCGGCTGGAGGCCGATGTATTGGATCTCGACGCAATTTGAGTGTTCCATCGGCATTAGGAGGACCTGAACGTAACAATTAACTATCATTTTTGCGTCGGATTCGATAATCTAAACTCACAGGAGAACGACCATAAGGTGCCGAGGCAGCAACAGACCCTTGGAGACAAGTCGGCTGGAGGCCGATGTATTGAATCTCGACGCAATTTGAGTGTTCCATCGTCATTAGGAGGCCCTGAACGTTACAATTAACTATCATTTTTGCGTCGGATTCGAAAATCTAGACTCACAGGAGAAGGACCATGTGGTGCCCGAGGCAGCAATAGACCCTTGGAGACAAGTCGGCTGGAGGCCGATGTATTGAATCTCGACGCAATTTGAGTGTTCCATCGGCATTAGGAGGCCCTGAACGTTACAATTAACTATCATTTTTGCGTCGGATTCGAAAATCTAGACTCACCGGAGACGGACCATGTGGTGCCCGAGGCAGCGATATCCCCTTGGAGACAAGTCGGCTGGAGCCCGATGTATTGAATCTCGACGCAATTTGAGAGTTCCATCGTCATTAGGAGGCCCTGAACGTTACAATTCACTATCATTTTTGCGTCGGATTCGAAAATCTAGACTCACAGGAGAAGGACCATGTGGTGCCCGAGGCAGCTACAGACCCTTTTAGACAAGTCGGCTGGAGGCCGATGTATTGAATCTCGAAGCAATTTGAGTGTTCCATCGGCATTAGGAGGCCCTGAACGTTACAATTAACTATCATTTTTGCGTCGGATTCGAAAATCTAGACTCACCGGAGACGGACCATGTGGTGCCCGAGGCAGCGATATCCCCTTGGAGACAAGTCGGCTGGAGGCCGATGTATTGGATCTCGACGCAATTTGAGTGTTCCATCGGCATTAGGAGGACCTGAACGTAACAATTAACTATCATTTTTGCGTCGGATTCGATAATCTAAACTCACAGGAGAACGACCATAAGGTGCCGAGGCAGCAACAGACCCTTGGAGACAAGTCGGCTGGAGGCCGATGTATTGAATCTCGACGCAATTTGAGTGTTCCATCGTCATTAGGAGGCCCTGAACGTTACAATTAACTATCATTTTTGCGTCGGATTCGAAAATCTAGACTCACAGGAGAAGGACCATGTGGTGCCCGAGGCAGCAACAGACCCTTGGAGATAAGTCGGCTGCATGCCGATGTATTGAATCTCGACGCAATTTGAGTGTTCCAAAGTCATTACAAGGCCCTGAACGTTACAATTAACTTTCATTTTTGCGTCGGATTCGAAAAGCTAGACTCACAGGAGAACGACCATAAGGTGCCCGAGGCAGCAATAGACCCTTGGAGACAAGTCGGCTGGAGGCCGATGTATTGAATCTCGACGCAATTTGAGTGTTCCATCGGCATTAGGAGGCCCTGAACGTTACAATTAGCTATAATTTTTGCGTCGGATTCGAAAATCTAGACTCACCGGAGACGGACCATGTGGTGCCCGAGGCAGCGACATCCCCTTGGAGACAAGTCGGCTGGAGGCCGATGTATTGAATCTCGACGCAATTTGAGAGTTCCATCGTCATTAGGAGGCCCTAAACGTTACAATTCACTATCATTTTTGCGTCGGATTCGAAAATCTAGACTCACAGGAGAAGGACCATGTGGTGCCCGAGGCAGCAATAGACCCTTGGAGACAAGTCGGCTGGAGGACGATGTATTGAATCTCGACGCAATTTGAGAGTTCCATCGGCATTACGAGGCCCTGAACGTTACAATTACCAATCATTTTTGCGTCGGATTCGAAAATCTAGACTCACAGGAGAACGACCATAAGGTGCCCGAGGCAGCAATAGACCCTTGGAGACAAGTCGGCTGGAGGCCGATGTATTGAATCTCGACGCAATTTGAGTGTTCCATCGGCACTAGGAGGCCCTGAACGTTACAATTAACTATCACTTTTGCGTCGGATTCGAAAATCTAGACTCACCGGAGACGGACCATGTGGTGCCCGAGGCAGCGATACCCCATTGGAGGCAAGTCGGCTGGAGGCCGATGTATTGAATCTCGACGCAATTTGAGAGTTCCATCGTCATTAGGAGGCCCTGAAGGTTACAATTAACAATCATTTTTGCGTCGGATTCGAAAATCTAGACTCACAGGAGAAGGACATAAGGTGCCCGAGGCAGCAATAGACCCTTGGAGACAAGTCGGCTGGTGGCCGATGTATTGAATCTCGACGCAATTTGAGTGTTCCATCGGCATTAGGAGGCCCTGAACGTTACAATTCACTATCATTTTTGCGTCGGATTCGAAAATCTAGACTCACAGGAGAAGGACCATGTGGTGCCCGAGGCAGCAACAGACCCTTTTAGACAAGTCGGCTGGAGGCCGATGTATTGAATCTCGACGCAATTTGAGTGTTCCATCGGCATTAGGACGCCCTGAACGTTACAATTAACTATCATTTTTGCGTCGGATTCGAAAATCTAGACTCACCGGAGACGGACCATGTGGTGCCCGAGGCAGCGATATCCCCTTGGAGACAAGTCGGCTGGAGGCCGATGTATTGGATCTCGACGCAATTTGAGTGTTCCATCGGCATTAGGAGGACCTGAACGTTACAATTAACTATCATTTTTGCGTCGGATTCGATAATCTAAACTCACAGGAGAACGACCATAAGGTGCCGAGGCAGCAACAGACCCTTGGAGACAAGTCGGCTGGAGGCCGATGTATTGAATCTCGACGGAATTTGAGTGTTCCATCGTCATTAGGAGGCCCTGAACGTTACAATTAACTATCATTTTTGCGTCGGATTCGAAAATCTAGACTCACAGGAGAAGGACCATGTGGTGCCCGAGGCAGCAATAGACCCTAGGAGATAAGGCGGCTGCAGGCCGATGTATTGAATCTTGACGCAATTTGAGTGTTCCATCGTCATTACAAGGCCCTGAACGTTACAATTAACTTTCATTTTTGCGTCGGATTCGAAAATCTAGACTCACAGGAGAACGACCATAAGGTGCCCGAGGCAGCAATAGACCCTTGGAGACAAGTCGGCTGGAGGCCGATGTATTGAATCTCGACGAAATTTGAGTGTTCCATCGGCATTAGGAGGCCCTGAACGTTACAATTAACTGTCATTTTTGCGTCGGATTCGAAAATCTAGACTCACCGGAGACGGACCATGTGGTGCCCGAGGCAGCGATATCCCCTTGGAGACAAGTCGGCTGGAGCCCGATGTATTGAATCTCGACGCAATTTGAGAGTTCCATCGTCATTAGGAGGCCCTGAACGTTACAATTCACTATCATTTTTGCGTCGGATTCGAAAATCTAGACTCACAGGAGAAGGACCATGTGGTGCCCGAGGCAGCTACAGACCCTTTTAGACAAGTCGGCTGGAGGCCGATGTATTGAATCTCGAAGCAATTTGAGTGTTCCATCGGCATTAGGAGGCCCTGAACGTTACAATTAACTATCATTTTTGCGTCGGATTCGAAAATCTAGACTCACCGGAGACGGACCATGTGGTGCCCGAGGCAGCGATATCCCCTTGGAGACAAGTCGGCTGGAGGCCGATGTATTGGATCTCGACGCAATTTGAGTGTTCCATCGGCATTAGGAGGACCTGAACGTAACAATTAACTATCATTTTTGCGTCGGATTCGATAATCTAAACTCACAGGAGAACGACCATAAGGTGCCGAGGCAGCAACAGACCCTTGGAGACAAGTCGGCTGGAGGCCGATGTATTGAATCTCGACGCAATTTGAGTGTTCCATCGTCATTAGGAGGCCCTGAACGTTACAATTAACTATCATTTTTGCGTCGGATTCGAAAATCTAGACTCACAGGAGAAGGACCATGTGGTGCCCGAGGCAGCAATAGACCCTTGGAGACAAGTCGGCTGGAGGCCGATGTATTGAATCTCGACGCAATTTGAGTGTTCCATCGGCATTAGGAGGCCCTGAACGTTACAATTAACTATCATTTTTGCGTCGGATTCGAAAATCTAGACTCACCGGAGACGGACCATGTGGTGCCCGAGGCAGCGATATCCCCTTGGAGACAAGTCGGCTGGAGGCCGATGTATTGGATCTCGACGCAATTTGAGTGTTCCATCGGCATTAGGAGGACCTGAACGTTACAATTAACTATCATTTTGGCGTCGGATTCGATAATCTAAACTCACAGGAGAACGACCATAAGGTGCCGAGGCAGCAACAGACCCTTGGAGACAAGTCGGCTGGAGGCCGATGTATTGAATCTCGACGGAATTTGAGTGTTCCATCGTCATTAGGAGGCCCTGAACGTTACAATTAACTATCATTTTTGCGTCGGATTCGAAAATCTAGACTCACAGGAGAAGGACCATGTGGTGCCCGAGGCAGCAATAGACCCTAGGAGATAAGGCGGCTGCAGGCCGATGTATTGAATCTTGACGCAATTTGAGTGTTCCATCGTCATTACAAGGCCCTGAACGTTACAATTAACTTTCATTTTTGCGTCGGATTCGAAAATCTAGACTCACAGGAGAACGACCATAAGGTGCCCGAGGCAGCAATAGACCCTTGGAGACAAGTCGGCTGGAGGCCGATGTATTGAATCTCGACGAAATTTGAGTGTTCCATCGGCATTAGGAGGCCCTGAACGTTACAATTAACTGTCATTTTTGCGTCGGATTCGAAAATCTAGACTCACCGGAGACGGACCATGTGGTGCCCGAGGCAGCGATATCCCCTTGGAGACAAGTCGGCTGGAGCCCGATGTATTGAATCTCGACGCAATTTGAGAGTTCCATCGTCATTAGGAGGCCCTGAACGTTACAATTCACTATCATTTTTGCGTCGGATTCGAAAATCTAGACTCACAGGAGAAGGACCATGTGGTGCCCGAGGCAGCTACAGACCCTTTTAGACAAGTCGGCTGGAGGCCGATGTATTGAATCTCGAAGCAATTTGAGTGTTCCATCGGCATTAGGAGGCCCTGAACGTTACAATTAACTATCATTTTTGCGTCGGATTTGAAAATCTAGACTCACCGGAGACGGACCATGTGGTGCCCGAGGCAGCGATATCCCCTTGGAGACAAGTCGGCTGGAGGCCCATGTATTGGATCTCGACGCAATTTGAGTGTTCCATCGGCATTAGGAGGACCTGAACGTAACAATTAACTATCATTTTTGCGTCGGATTCGATAATCTAAACTCACAGGAGAACGACCATAAGGTGCCGAGGCAGTAACAGACCCTTGGAGACAAGTCGGCTGGAGGCCGATGTATTGAATCTCGACGCAATTTGAGTGTTCCATCGTCATTAGGAGGCCCTGAACGTTACAATTAACTATCATTTTTGCGTCGGATTCGAAAATCTAGACTCACAGGAGAAGGACCATGTGGTGCCCGAGGCAGCAATAGACCCTTGGAGATAAGTCGGCTGCATGCCGATGTATTGAATCTATACGCAATTTGAGTGTTCCAACGTCATTACAAGGCCCTGAACGTTACAATTAACTTTCATTTTTGCGTCGGATTCGAAAAGCTAGACTCACAGGAGAACGACCATAAGGTGCCCGAGGCAGCAATAGACCCTTGGAGACAAGTCGGCTGGAGGCCGATGTATTGAATCTCGACGCAATTTGAGTGTTCCATCGGCATTAGGAGGCCCTGAACGTTACAATTAGCTATAATTTTTGCGTCGGATTCGAAAATCTAGACTCACCGGAGACGGACCATGTGGTGCCCGAGGCAGCGACATCCCCTTGGAGACAAGTCGGCTGGAGGCCGATGTATTGAATCTCGACGCAATTTGAGAGTTCCATCGTCATTAGGAGGCCCTAAACGTTACAATTCACTATCATTTTTGCGTCGGATTCGAAAATCTAGACTCACAGGAGAAGGACCATGTGGTGCCCGAGGCAGCAATAGACCCTTGGAGACAAGTCGGCTGGAGGACGATGTATTGAATCTCGACGCAATTTGAGAGTTCCATCGGCATTACGAGGCCCTGAACGTTACAATTAACAATCATTTTTGCGTCGGATTCGAAAATCTAGACTCACAGGAGAACGACCATAAGGTGCCCGAGGCAGCAATAGACCCTTGGAGACAAGTCGGCTGGAGGCCGATGTATTGAATCTCGACGCAATTTGAGTGTTCCATCGGCATTAGGAGGCCCTGAACGTTACAATTAACTATCACTTTTGCGTCGGATTCGAAAATCTAGACTCACCGGAGACGGACCATGTGGTGCCCGAGGCAGCGATACCCCATTGGAGACAAGTCGGCTGGAGGCCGATGTATTGAATCTCGACGCAATTTGAGAGTTCCATCGTCATTAGGAGGCCCTGAACGTTACAATTAACAATCATTTTTGCGTCGGATTCGAAAATCTAGACTCACAGGAGAAGGACCATAAGGTGCCCGAGGCAGCAATAGACCCTTGGAGACAAGTCGGCTGGTGGCCGATGTATTGAATCTCGACGCAATTTGAGTGTTCCATCGGCATTAGGAGGCCCTGAACGTTACAATTCACTATCATTTTTGCGTCGGATTCGAAAATCTAGACTCACAGGAGAAGGACCATGTGGTGCCCGAGGCAGCAACAGACCCTTTTAGACAAGTCGGCTGGAGGCCGATGTATTGAATCTCGACGCAATTTGAGTGTTCCATCGGCATTAGGAGGCCCTGAACGTTACAATTAACTATCATTTTTGCGTCGGATTCGAAAATCTAGACTCACCGGAGACGGACCATGTGGTGCCCGAGGCAGCGATATCCCCTTGGAGACAAGTCGGCTGGAGGCCGATGTATTGGATCTCGACGCAATTTGAGTGTTCCATCGGCATTAGGAGGCCCCTAACGTTACAATTAACTATCATTTTTGCGTCGGATTCGAAAATCTAAACTCACAAGAGAACGACCATGTGGTGCCCGAGGCAGCAATAGACCCTTGGAGACAAGTCGGCTGGAGGCCGATGTATTGGATCTCGACGCAATTTGAGTGTTCCATCGTCATTAGGAGGCCCTAAACGTTACAATTCACTATCATTTTTGCGTCGGATTCGAAAATCTAGACTCACAGGAGAAGGACCATGTGGTGCCCGAGGCAGCAACAGACCCTTGGAGACAAGTCGGCTGCAGGCCGATGTATTGAATCTCGACGCAATTTGATTGTTCCATCGTCACTACAAGGCCCTGAACGTTACATTTAACAAGTCGACTGGAGGTCGATGTATTGAATCTCGACGCAATTTGAGTGTTCCATCGTCATTAGGAGGCCCTGAACGTTACAATTAACTATCATTTTTGCGTCGGATTCGAAAATCTAGACTCACAGGAGAAGGACCATGTGGTGCCCGAGGCAGCAATAGACCCTTGGAGACAAGTCGGCTGCAGGCCGATGTATTGAATCTTGACGCAATTTGAGTGTTCCATCGTCATTACAAGGCCCTGAACGTTACAATTAACTTTCATTTTTGCGTCGGATTCGAAAATCTAGACTCACAGGAGAACGACCATAAGGTGCCCGAGGCAGCAATAGACCCTTGGAGACAAGTTGGCTGGAGGCCGATGTATTGAATCTCGACGAAATTTGAGTGTTCCATCGGCATTAGCAGGCCCTGAACGTTACAATTAACTGTCATTTTTGCGTCGGATTCGAAAATCTAGACTCACCGGAGACGGACCATGTGGTGCCCGAGGCAGCGATATCCCCTTGGAGACAAGTCGGCTGGAGGCCGATGTATTGGATCTCGACGCAATTTGAGTGTTCCATCGGCATTAGGAGGACCTGAACGTTACAATTAACTATCATTTTGGCGTCGGATTCGATAATCTAAACTCACAGGAGAACGACCATAAGGTGCCGAGGCAGCAACAGACCCTTGGAGACAAGTCGGCTGGAGGCCGATGTATTGAATCTCGACGGAATTTGAGTGTTCCATCGTCATTAGGAGGCCCTGAACGTTACAATTAACTATCATTTTTGCGTCGGATTCGAAAATCTAGACTCACAGGAGAAGGACCATGTGGTGCCCGAGGCAGCAATAGACCCTAGGAGATAAGGCGGCTGCAGGCCGATGTATTGAATCTTGACGCAATTTGAGTGTTCCAACGTCATTACAAGGCCCTGAACGTTACAATTAACTTTCATTTTTGCGTCGGATTCGAAAATCTAGACTCACAGGAGAACGACCATAAGGTGCCCGAGGCAGCAATAGACCCTTGGAGACAAGTCGGCTGGAGGCCGATGTATTGAATCTCGACGCAATTTGAGTGTTCCATCGGCATTAGGAGGCCCTGAACGTTACAATTAGCTATAATTTTTGCGTCGGATTCGAAAATCTAGACTCACCGGAGACGGACCATGTGGTGCCCGAGGCAGCGATATCCCCTTGGAGACAAGTCGGCTGGAGGCCGATGTATTGAATCTCGACGCAATTTGAGAGTTCCATCGTCATTAGGAGGCCCTGAACGATACAATTCACTATCATTTTTGCGTCGGATTCGAAAATCTAGACTCACAGGAGAAGGACCATGTGGTGCCCGAGGCAGCAACAGACCGTTTTAGACAAGTCGGCTGGAGGCCGATGTATTGAATCTCGACGCAATTTGAGTGTTCCATCGGCATTAGGAGGCCCTGAACGTTACAATTAAGTATCATTTTTGCGTCGGATTCGAAAATCTAGACTTACAAGAGAACGACCATACGGTGCCCGAGGCAGCAATAGACCCTTGGAGACAAGTCGGCTGGAGGACGATGTATTGAATCTCGACGCAATTTGAGAGTTCCATCGGCATTACGAGGCCCTGAACGTTACAATTAACGATCATTTTTGCGTCGGATTCGAAAATCTAGACTCACAGGAGAACGACCATAAGGTGCCCGAGGCAGCAATAGACCCTTGGAGACAAGTCGGCTGGAGGCCGATGTATTGAATCTCGCCGCAATTTGAGTGTTCCATCGGCATTAGGAGGCCCTGAACGTTACAATTAACTATCACTTTTGCGTCGGATTCGAAAATCTAGACTCACCGGAGACGGACCATGTGGTGCCCGAGGCAGCGATTCCCCTTGGAGACAAGTCGGCTGGAGGCCGATGTATTGAATCTCGACGCAATTTGAGAGTTCCATCGTCATTAGGAGGCCCTGAACGTTACAATTAACAATCATTTTTGCGTCGGATTCGAAAATCTAGACTCACAGGAGACCGACCATAAGGTGCCCGAGGCAGCAATAGAGCCTTGGAGACAAGTCGGCTGGAGGCCGATGTATTGAATCTCGACGCAATTTGAGTGTTTCATCGTCATTAGGAGGCCCTAAACGTTACAATTCACTATCACTTTTGCGTCGGATTCGAAAATCTAGACTCACCGGAGACGGACCATGTGGTGCCCGAGGCAGCGATATCCCCTTGGAGACAAGTCGGCTGGAGGCCGATGTATTGGATCTCGACGCAATTTGAGTGTTCCATCGGCATTAGGAGGACCTGAACGTTACAATTAACTATCATTTTTGCGTCGGATTTGATAATCTAAACTCACAGGAGAACGACCATAAGGTGCCGAGGCAGCAACAGACCCTTGGAGACAAGTCGGCTGGAGGCCGATGTATTGAATCTCGACTCAATTTCAGTGTTCCATAGTCATTAGGAGGCCCTACACGTTACAATTCACTATCATTTTTGCGTCGGATTCGAAAATCTAGACTCGCAGGAAAAGGACCATGTGGTGCCCGAGACAGCAATAGACCCTTGGAGACAAGTCGGCTGCAGGCCGATGTATTGAATCTCGACGCAATCTGTGTGTTCCATCGTCATTACAAGGCCTTGAACGTTACAATTAACTATCATTTTTGCGTCGGATTCGAAAATTTAGACTCACAGGAGAAAGACCATGAGGTGCCTGAGGCAGCAACAGACCCTTGGAGTCAAGTCGGCTGGAGGCCGATGTATTGAATCTCGACGCAATTTGAGTGTTCCATCGTCATTAGGAGGCCCTAAACGTTACAATTCACTTTCAGTTTTGCGTCGGGTTCGAAAATATAGACCCACAGGAGAAGGACCATGTGGTGCCCGAGGCAGCAATAGACTCTTGGAGACAAGTCGGCTGCAGACCGATGTATTGAATCTCGACGCAATTAGAGTGTTCCATCGTCATTACAAGGTCCTGAACGTTACAATTAACTATCATTTTTGCGTCGGATTCGAAAATCTAGACTCACAGGAGAACAACCATAAGGTGCCCGAGGCAGCAATAGACCCTTGGAGACAAGTCGGCTGGAGGCCGATGTATTGAATCTCGACGCAATTTGAGTGTTCCATCGGCATTAGGAGGCCCTGAACGTTACAATTAACTATCATTTTTGCGTCTGATTCGAAAATCTAGACTTACAAGGGAACGACCATGAGGTGCCCGAGACTGCAATATCCTCTTGGATACAAGTCGACTGGAGGTCGATGTATTGAATCTCGACGCAATTTGAGTCTTCTATCGTCATTACAAGGCCCTGAACGTTACAATTAACTATCATTTTTGCGTCGGATTCGAAAATCTAGACTCACAGGAGAACGCCCATAAGGTGCCCGAGGCAGCAATAGACCCTTGGAGACAAGTCGGCTGGAGGCCGATGTATTGAATCTCGACGCAATTTGAGTGTTCCATCGTCATTAGGAGGCCCTAAACGTTACAATTCACTTTCAGTTTTGCGCCGGATTCGAAAATCTAGACCCACAGGAGAAGGACCATGTGGTGCTCGAGGCAGCAATAGACCCTTGGAGACAAGTCGGCTGCAGGCCGATGTATTGAATCTCGACGCAATTTGAGTGTTCCATCGTCATTACAAGGCC
This sequence comes from Schistocerca americana, assembly GCF_021461395.2. Taxonomy (NCBI): domain Eukaryota; kingdom Metazoa; phylum Arthropoda; class Insecta; order Orthoptera; family Acrididae; genus Schistocerca; species Schistocerca americana. The sequence goes on along the minus strand of NW_025726078.1, from coordinate 53,831 downwards.
CTGAACGTTACAATTAACAAACATTTTTGCGTCGGATTCGAAAATCTAGACTCACAGGAGAACGACCATAAGGTGCCCGAGGCAGCAATAGACCCTTGGAGACAAGTCGGCTGGAGGCCGATGTATTGAATCTCGACGCAATTTGAGTGTTCCATCGGCATTAGGAGGCCCTGAACGTTACAATTAACTATCGTTTTTGCGTCGGATTCGAAAATCTAGACTTACAAGAGAACGACCATGAGGTGCCCGAGACTGCAATATCCTCTTGGATACAAGTCGACTGGAGGTCGATGTATTGAATCTCGACGCAATTTGAGTCTTCTATCGTCATTAGGAGGCGCTGAACGTTACAATTCACTATCATTTTTGCGTCGGATTCGATAATCTAAACTCACAGGAGAACGACCATAAGGTGCCGAGGCAGCAACAGACCCTTGGAGACAAGTCGGCTGGAGGCCGATGTATTGAATCTCGACGCAATTTGAGTGTTCCATCGGCATTAGGAGGGACTGAACGTTACAGATATCATTTTTGCGTCGGATTCGAAAATCTAGACTCACCGGAGACGGACCATGTGGTGCCCGAGGCAGCGATATCCCCTTGGAGACAAGTCGGCTGAAGGCCGATGTATTGAATCTCGACGCAATTTGAGAGTTCCATCGTCATTAGGAGGTCCTGAACGTTACAATTAACAATCATTTTTGCGTCGGATTCGAAAATCTAGACTCACAGGAGAACGACCAAAAGGTGCCCGAGGCAGCAATAGACCCTTGGAGACAAGTCGGCTGGTGGCCGATGTATTGAATCTCGACGCAATTTGAGTGTTCCATCGACATTAGGAGGCCCTGAACGTTACAATTAACTATCATTTTTTCGTGGGATTCGAAAATCTAGACTCACCGGAGACGGACCATGTGGTGCCCGAGGCAGCGATATCCCCTTGGAGACAAGTCGGCTGCAGGCCGATGTATTGAATCTCGACGCAATTTGAGTGTTCCATCGTCACTACAAGGCCCAGAACGTTACAATTAACTATCATTTTTGCGTCGGATTCGAAAATCTAGACTCACACGAGAAGGACCATGTGGTGCCCGAGACAGCAATAGACCCTTGGAGACAAGTCGGCTGGAGGCCGATGTATTGAATCTCGACGCAATTTGAGTGTTCCATCGTCATTAGGAGGCCCTAAACGTTACAATTCACTATCATTTTTGCGTCGGATTCGAAAATCTAAACTCGCAGGAGAAGGACCATGTGGTGCCCGAGGCAGCAATAGCCCCTTGGAGACAAGTCGGCTGCAGGCCGATCTATTGAATCTCGACGCAATCGGAGTGTTTCATCGTCATTACAAGGCCTTCAACGTTACAATTAACTATCTTTTTTGCGTCGGATTCGAAAATTTAGACTCACAGGAGAAAGACCATGAGGTGCCTGAGGCAGCAACAGACCCTTGGAGTCAAGTCGGCTGGAGGCCGATGTATTGAATCTCGACGCAATTTGAGTGTTCCATCGTCATTAGGAAGCCCTAAACGTTGCAATTCACTTTCAGTTTTGCGTCGGGTTCGAAAATCTAGACCCACAGGAGAAGGACCATGTGGTGCACGAGGCAGCAATAGACCCTTGGAGACAAGTCGGCTGCAGGCCGATGTATTGAATGTCGACGCAATTTGAGTGTTCCATCGTCATTACAAGGCCCTGAACGTTACAATTAACTGTCATTTTTGCGTCGGATTCGAAAATCTAGACTCACAGGAGAACGACCATAAGGTGCCCGAGGCAGCAATAGACCCTTGGAGACAAGTCGGCTGGGGCCGATGTATTGAATCTCGACGCAATTTGAGTGTTCCATCGGCATTAGGAGGCCCTGAACGTTACAATTAACTATCATTTTTGCGTCGGATTCGAAAATCTAGACTTACAAGGGAACGACCATGAGGTGCCCGAGACTGCAATATCCTCTTGGATACAAGTCGACTGGAGGTCGATGTATTGAATCTCGACGCAATTTGAGTCTTCTATCGTCATTACAAGGCCCTGAACGTTACAATTAACAAACATTTTTGCGTCGGATTCGAAAATCTAGACTCACAGGAGAACGACCATAAGGTGCCCGAGGCAGCAATAGACCCTTGGAGACAAGCCGGCTGGAGGCCGATGTATTGAATCTCGACGCAATTTGAGTGTTCCATCAGCATTAGGAAGCCCTGAACGTTACAATTAACTATCATTTTTGCGTCGGATTCGAAAATCTAGACTTACAAGAGAACGACCATGAGATGCCCGAGACGGCAATATCCTCTTGGATACAAGTCGACTGGATGTCGATGTATTGAATCTCGACGCAATTTGAGTCTTCTATCGTCATGAGGAGGCGCTGAACGTTACATTTCACTATCATTTTTGCGTCGGATTCGATAAACTAAACTCACAGGAGAACGACCATAAGGTGCCGAGGCAGCAACAGACCCTTGGAGACAAGTCGGCTGGAGGCCGATGTATTGAATCTCGACGCAATTTGAGTGTTCCATCGTCATTAGGAGGCCCTAAACGTTACAGTTCACTATCATTTTTGTTTCGGATTCGAAAATATAGACTCACAGGAGAACGACCATAAGGAGCCGGAGGAAGCAATAGACCCTTGGAGACAAGTCGGCTGGAGGCCGATGTATTGAATCTCGACGCAATTTGAGTGTTCCATCGTCATTAGGAGGCCCTGAACGTTACAATTAACTTTCATTTTTGCGTCGGATTCGAAAATCTAGACTCACAGGAGAAGGACCATGTGGTGCCTGAGGCAGCAATAGACCCATGGAGACAAGTCGGCTGCAGGCCGATGTATTGAATCTTGACGCAATTTGAGTGTTCCATCGTCATTACAAGGTCCTGAACGTTACAATTAACTATCATTTTTGCGTCGGATTCGAAAATCTAGACTCACAGGAGAACGACCATAAGGTGCCCGAGGCAGCAATAGACCCTTGGCGACAAGTCGGCTGGAGGCCGATGTATTGAATCTCGACACAATATGAGTGTTCCATCGGCATTAGGAGACCCTGAACGTTACAATTAACTATCATTTTTGCGTCGGATTCGAAAATCTAGACTCACCGGAGACGGACCATGTGGTGCCCGAGGCAGCGATATCCCCTTGGAGACAAGTCGGCTGGAGGCCGATGTATTGAATCTCGACGCAATTTGAGAGTTCCATCGTCATTAGGAGGCCCTGAACGTTACAATTAACAATCATTTTTGCGTCGGATTCGAAAATCTAGACTCACAGGAGAACGACCAAAAGGTGCCCGAGGCAGCAATAGACGCTTGGAGACAAGTCGGCTGGTGGCCGATGTATTGAATCTCGACGCAATTTGAGTGTTCCATCGTCATTAGGAGGCCCTAAACGTTACAATTCACTATCAGTTTTGCGTCGGATTCGAAAATCTAGACTCACACGAGAAGGACCATGTGGTGCTCGAGGCAGCAATAGACCCTTGGAGACAAGTCGGCTGGAGGCCGATGTATTGAATCTCGACGCAATTTGAGTGTTCCATCGTCATTAGGAGGCTTTAAACGTTACAATTCACTATCATTTTTGCGTCGGATTCGAAAATCTAGACTCGCAGGAGAAGGACCATGTGGTGCCCGAGGCAGCAATAGCCCCTTGGAGACAAGTCGGCTGCAGGCCGATCAATTGAATCTCGACGCAATCGGAGTGTTCCATCGTCATTACAAGGCCTTGAACGTTACAATTAACTATCTTTTTTGCGTCGGATTCGAAAATTTAGACTCACAGGAGAAAGACCATGAGGTGCCTGAGGCAGCAACAGACCCTTGGAGTCAAGTCAACTGGAGGCCGATGTATTGAATCTCGACGCAATTTGAGTGTTCCATCGTCATTAGGAAGCCCTAAACGTTACAATTCACTTTGAGTTTTGCGTCGGGTTCGAAAATCTAGACCCACAGGAGAAGGACCATGTGGTGCACGAGGCAGCAATAGACCCTTGGAGACAAGTCGGCTGCAGGCCGATGTATTGAATGTCGACGCAATTTGAGTGTTAGATCGTCATTACAAGGCCCTGAACGTTACAATTAACTGTCATTTTTGCGTCGGATTCGAAAATCTAGACTCACAGGAGAAGACCATAAGGTGCCCGAGGCAGCAATAGACCCTTGGAGACAAGTCGGCTGGAGGCCGATGTATTGAATCTCGACGCAATTTGAGTGTTCCATCGGCATTAGGAGGCCCTGAACGCTACAATTAACTATCATTTTTGCGTCGGATTCGAAAATCTAGACATACAAGGGAACGACCATGAGGTGCCCGAGACTGCAATATCCTCTTGGATACAAGTCGACTGGAGGTCGATGTATTGAATCTCGACGCAATTTGAGTCTTCTATCGTCATTACAAGGCCCTGAACGTTACAATTAACAAACATTTTTGCGTCGGATTCGAAAATCTAGACTCACAGGAGAACGACCATAAGGTGCCCGAGGCAGCAATAGACCCTTGGAGACAAGTCGGCTGGAGGCCGATGTATTGAATCTCGACGCAATTTGAGTGTTCCATCGGCATTAGGAGGCCCTGAACGTTACAATTAACTATCATTTTTGCGTCGGATTCGAAAATCTAGACTTACAAGAGAACGACCATGAGGTGCCCGAGACTGCAATATCCTCTTGGATACAAGTCGGCTGCAGGCCGATGTATTGAATCTTGACGCAATTTGAGTGTTCCATCGTCATTACAAGGTCCTGAACAATACAATTAACTATCATTTTTGCGTCGGATTCGAAAATCTAGACTCACAGGAGAACGACCATAAGGTGCCCGAGGCAGCAATAGACCCTTGGAGACAAGTCGGCTGGTGGCCGATGTATTGAATCTCGACGCAATTTGAGTGTTCCATCGGCATTAGGAGGCCCTGAACGTTACAATTAACTATCATTTTTGCGTCGGATTCGAAAATCTAGACTCACCGGAGACGAACCATGTGGTGCCCGAGGCAGCGATATCCCATTGGAGACAAGTCGGCTGGAGGCCGATGTATTGAGTCTCGACGCAATTTGAGTATTCCATCGTCATTAGGAGGCCCTAAACGTTACAATTCACTATCAGTTTTGCGTCGGATTCGAAAATCTAGACTCACAGGAGAAGGACCATGTGGTGCCCGAGGCAGCAACAGACCTTTGGAGACAAGTCGGCTGCAGGCCGATGTATTGAATCTCGACGCAGTTTGAGTGTTCCATCGTCACTACAGGGCCCTGAACGTTACAATTAACTATCATTTTTGCGTCGGAATCGAAAATCTAGACTCACAGGAGAAGGACCATGTGGTGCCCGAGGCAGCAATAGACCCTTGGAGACAAGTCGGCTGAAGGCCGATGTATTGAATCTCGACGCAATTTGAGTGTTCCATCGTCATTAGGAGGCCCTAAACGTTACAATTCACTTTCAGCTTTGCGCCGTTTCGAAAATCTAGACCCACAGGAGAAGGACCATGTGGTGCCCGAGGCAGCAATAGACCCTTGGAGACTAGTCGGCTGCAGGCCGATGTATTGAATCTCGACGCAATTTGAGTGTTCCATCGTCATTACAAGGCCCTGAACGTTACAATTAACAATCATTTTTGCGTCGGATTCGAAAATCTAGACTCACAGGAGAACGACCAAAAGGTGCCCGAGGCAGCAATAGACGCTTGGAGACAAGTCGGCTGGTGGCCGATGTATTGAATCTCGACGCAATTTGAGTGTTCCATCGTCATTAGGAGGCCCTAAACGTTACAATTCACTATCAGTTTTGCGTCGGATTCGAAAATCTAGACTCACAAGAGAAGGACCATGTGGTGCCCGAGGCAGCAACAGACCCTTGGAGACAAGTCGGCTGCAGGCCGATGTATTGAATCTCGACGCAATTTGGGTGTTCCATCGTCACTACAAGGCCCTGAACGTTACAATTAACTATCATATTTGCGTCGGATTCGAAAATCTAGACTCACACGAGAAGGACCATGTGGTGCTCGAGGCAGCAATAGACCCTTGGAGACAAGTCGGCTGGAGGCCGATGTATTGAATCTCGACGCAATTTGAGTGTTCCATCGTCATTAGGAGGCCCTAAACGTTACAATTCACTATCATTTTTGCGTCGGATTCGAAAATCTAGACTCGCAGGAGAAGGACCATGTGGTGCCCGAGGCAGCAATAGCCCCTTGGAGACAAGTCGGCTGCAGGCCGATCTATTGAATCTCGACGCAATCGGAGTGTTCCATCGTCATTACAAGGCCTTGAACGTTACAATTAACTATCTTTTTTGCGTCGGATTCGAAAATTTAGACCCACAGGAGAAAGACCATGAGGTGCCTGAGGCAGCAACAGACCCTTGGAGTCAAGTCAACTGGAGGCCGATGTATTGAATCTCGACGCAATTTGAGTGTTCCATCGTCATTAGGAAGCCCTAAACGTTACAATTCACTTGGAGTTTTGCGTCGGGTTCGAAAATCTAGACCCACAGGAGAAGGACCATGTGGTGCACGAGGCAGCAATAGACCCTTGGAGACAAGTCGGCTGCAGGCCGATGTATTGAATGTCGTCGCAATTTGAGTGTTCCATCGTCATTACAAGGCCCTGAACGTTACAATTAACTGTCATTTTTGCGTCGGATTCGAAAATCTAGACTCACAGGAGAAGACCATAAGGTGCCCGAGGCAGCAATACACCCTTGGAGACAAGTCGGCTGGAGGCCGATGTATTGAATCTCGACGCAATTTGAGTGTTCCATCGGCATTAGGAGGCCCTGAACGTTACAATTAACTATCATTTTTGCGTCGGATTCGAAAATCTAGACTAACAAGGGAACGACCATGAGGTGCCCGAGACTGCAATATCCTCTTGGATACAAGTCGACTGGAGGTCGATGTATTGAATCTCGACGCAATTTGAGTCTTCTATCGTCATTACAAGGCCCTGAACGTTACAATTAACAAACATTTTTGCGTCGGATTCGAAAATCTAGACTCACAGGAGAACTACCATAAGGTGCCCGAGGCAGCAATAGACCCTTGGAGACAAGTCGGCTGGAGGCCGATGTATTGAATCTCGACGCAATTTGAGTGTTCCATCGGCATTAGGAGGCCCTGAACGTTACAATTAACTATCATTTTTGCGTCGGATTCGAAAATCTAGACTTACAAGAGAACGACCATGAGGTGCCCGAGACTGCAATATCCTCTTGGATACAAGTCGACTGGAGGTCGATGTATTGAATCTCGACGCAATTTGAGTCTTCTATCGTCATTAGGAGGCGCTGAACGTTACATTTCACTATCATTTTTGCGTCGGATTCGATAATCTAAACTCACAGGAGAACGACCAAAAGGTGCCGAGGCAGCAACAGACCCTTGGAGACAAGTCGGCTGGAGGCCGATGTATTGAATCTCGACGCAATTTGAGTGTTCCATCGTCATTAGGAGGCCCTAAACGTTACAATTCACTATCATTTTTGTTTCGGATTCGAAAATCTAGACTCACAGGAGAACGACCATAAGGAGCCGGAGGAAGCAATAGACCCTTGGAGACAAGTCGGCTGGAGGCCGATGTATTGAATCTCGACGCAATTTGAGTGTTCCATCGTCATTAGGAGGCCCTGAACGTTACAATTAACTTTCATTTTTGCGTCGGATTCGAAAATCTAGACTCACAGGAGAAGGACCATGTGGTGCCCGAGGCAGCAATAGACCCTTGAAGACAAGTCGGCTGCAGGCCGATGTATTGAATCTTGACGCAATTTGAGTGTTCCATCGTCATTACAAGGTCCTGAACAATACAATTAACTATCATTTTTGCGTCGGATTCGAAAATCTAGACTCACAGGAGAACGACCATAAGGTGCCCGAGGCAGCAATAGACCCTTGCAGACAAGTCGGCTGGTGGCCGATGTATTGAATCTCGACGCAATTTGAGTGTTCCATCGGCATTAGGAGGCCCTGAACGTTACAATTAACTATCATTTTTGCGTCGGATTCGAAAATCTAGACTCACCGGAGACGAACCATGTGGTGCCCGAGGCAGCGATATCCCCTTGGAGACAAGTCGGCTGGAGGCCGATGTATTGAGTCTCGACGCAATTTGAGTGTTCCATCGTCATTAGGAGGCCCTAAACGTTACAATTCACTATCAGTTTTGCGTCGGATTCGAAAATCTAGACTCACAGGAGAAGGACCATGTGGTGCCCGAGGCAGCAACAGACCTTTGGAGACAAGTCGGCTGCAGGCCGATGTATTGAATCTCGACGCAGTTTGAGTGTTCCATCGTCACTACAAGGCCCTGAACGTTACAATTAACTATCATTTTTGCGTCGGATTCGAAAATCTAGACTCACAGGAGAAGGACCATGTGGTGCCCGAGGCAGCAATAGACCCTTGGAGACAAGTCGGCTGAAGGCCGATGTATTGAATCTCGACGCAATTTGAGTGTTCCATCGTCATTAGGAGGCCCTAAACGTTACAATTCACTTTCAGCTTTGCGCCGTTTCGAAAATCTAGACCCACAGGAGAAGGACCATGTGGTGCACGAGGCAGCAATAGACCCTTGGAGACAAGTCGGCTGCAGGCCGATGTATTGAATGTCGACGCAATTTGAGTGTTCCATCGTCATTACAAGGCCCTGAACGTTACAATTAACTGTCATTTTTGCGTCGGATTCGAAAATCTAGACTCACAGGAGAAGACCATAAGGTGCCCGAGGCAGCAATAGACCCTTGGAGACAAGTCGGCTGGAGGCCGATGTATTGAATCTCGACGCAATTTGAGTGTTCCATCGGCATTAGGAGGCCCTGAACGTTACAATTAACTATCATTTTTGCGTCGGATTCGAACATCTAGACTTACAAGAGAACGACCATGAGGTGCCCGAGACTGCAATATCCTCTTGGATACAAGTCGACTGGAGGTCGATGTATTGAATCTCGACGCAATTTGAGTCTTCTATCGTCATTAGGAGGCGCTGAACGTTACATTTCACTATCATTTTTGCGTCGGATTCGATAATCTTAACTCACAGGAGAACGACCAAAAGGTGCCGAGGCAGCAACAGACCCTTGGAGACAAGTCGGCTGGAGGCCGATGCATTGAATCTCGACGCAATTTGAGTGTTCCATCGTCATTAGGAGGCCCTAAACGTTACAATTCACTATCATTTTTGTTTCGGATTCGAAAATATAGACTCACAGGAGAACGACCATAAGGAGCCGGAGGAAGCAATAGACCCTTGGAGACAAGTCGGCTGGAGGCCGATGTATTGAATCTCGACGCAATTTGAGTGTTCCATCGTCATTAGGAGGCCCTGAACGTTACAATTAACTTTCATTTTTGCGTCGGATTCGAAAATCTAGACTCACAGGAGGAGGACCATGTGGTGCCCGAGGCAGCAATAGACCCTTGGAGACAAGTCGGCTGCAGGCCGATGTATTGAATCTTGACGCAATTTGAGTGTTCCATCGTCATTACAAGGTCCTGAACAATACAATTAACTATCATTTTTGCGTCGGATACGAAAATCTAGACTCACAGGAGAACGACCATAAGGTGCCCGAGGCAGCAATAGACCCTTGGAGACAAGTCGGCTGGTGGCCGATGTATTGAATCTCGACGCAATTTGAGTGTGCCATCGGCATTAGGAGGCCCTGAACGTTACAATTAACTACCATTTTTGCGTCGGATTCGAAAATCTAGACTCACCGGAGACGAACCATGTGGTGCCCGAGGCAGCGATATCCCCTTGGAGACAAGTCGGCTGGAGGCCGATGTATTGAATCTCGACGCAATTTGAGTGTTCCATCGGCATTAGGAGGCCCTGAACGTTACAATTAACTATCATTTTTGCGTCGGATTCGAACATCTAGACTTACAAGAGAACGACCATGAGGTGCCCGAGACTGCAATATCCTCTTGGATACAAGTCGACTGGAGGTCGATGTATTGAATCTCGACGCAATTTGAGTCTTCTATCGTCATTAGGAGGCGCTGAACGTTACATTTCACTATCATTTTTGCGTCGGATTCGATAATCTTAACTCACAGGAGAACGACCAAAAGGTGCCGAGGCAGCAACAGACCCTTGGAGACAAGTCGGCTGGAGGCCGATGCATTGAATCTCGACGCAATTTGAGTGTTCCATCGTCATTAGGAGGCCCTAAACGTTACAATTCACTATCATTTTTGTTTCGGATTCGAAAATATAGACTCACAGGAGAACGACCATAAGGAGCCGGAGGAAGCAATAGACCCTTGGAGACAAGTCGGCTGGAGGCCGATGTATTGAATCTCGACGCAATTTGAGTGTTCCATCGTCATTAGGAGGCCCTGAACGTTACAATTAACTTTCATTTTTGCGTCGGATTCGAAAATCTAGACTCACAGGAGGAGGACCATGTGGTGCCCGAGGCAGCAATAGACCCTTGGAGACAAGTCGGCTGCAGGCCGATGTATTGAATCTTGACGCAATTTGAGTGTTCCATCGTCATTACAAGGTCCTGAACAATACAATTAACTATCATTTTTGCGTCGGATACGAAAATCTAGACTCACAGGAGAACGACCATAAGGTGCCCGAGGCAGCAATAGACCCTTGGAGACAAGTCGGCTGGTGGCCGATGTATTGAATCTCGACGCAATTTGAGTGTGCCATCGGCATTAGGAGGCCCTGAACGTTACAATTAACTACCATTTTTGCGTCGGATTCGAAAATCTAGACTCACCGGAGACGAACCATGTGGTGCCCGAGGCAGCGATATCCCCTTGGAGACAAGTCGGCTGGAGGCCGATGTATTGAATCTCGACGCAATTTGAGTGTTCCATCGTCATTAGGAGGCCCTAAACGTTACAATTCACTATCAGTTTTGCGTCGGATTCGAAAATCTAGACTCACAGGAGAAGGACCATGTGGTGCCCGAGGCAGCAACAGACCTTTGGAGACAAGTCGGCTGCAGGCCGATGTATTGAATCTCGACGCAGTTTGAGTGTTCCATCGTCACTACAAGGCCCTGAAAGTTACAATTAACTATCATTTTTGCGTCGGATTCGAAAATCTAGACTCACAGGAGAAGGACCATGTGGTGCCCGAGGCAGCAATAGACCCTTGGAGACAAGTCGGCTGAAGGCCGATGTATTGAATCTCGACGCAATTTGAGTGTTCCATCGTCATTAGGAGGCCCTAAACGTTACAATTCACTTTCAGCTTTGCGCCGTTTCGAAAATCTAGACCCACAGGAGAAGGACCATGTGGTGCCCGAGGCAGCAATAGACCCTTGGAGACTAGTCGGCTGCAGGCCGATGTATTGAATCTCGACGCAATTTGAGTGTTCCATCGTCATTACAAGGCCCTGAACGTTACAATTAACTATCATTTTTGCGTCGGATTCGAAAATCTAGACTCACCGGAGAACGACCATAAGGTGCCCGAGGCAGCAATAGACCCTTGGAGACAAGTCGGCTGGAGGCCGATGTATTGAATCTCGACGTAATATGAGTGTTCCATTGGCAATAGGAGGCCCTGAACGTTACAATTAACTATCATTTTTGCGTCGGATTCGAAAATCTAGACTTACAAGGGAACGACCATGAGGTGCCCGAGACTGCAATATCCTCTTGGATACAAGTCGACTGGAGGTCGATGTATTGAATCTCGACGCAATTTGAGTCTTCTATCGTCATTACAAGGCCCTGAACGTTACAATTAACAAACATTTTTGCGTCGGATTCGAAAATCTAGACTCACAAGAGAACGACCATAAGGTGCCCGAGGCAGCAATAGACCCTTGGAGACAAGTCGGCTGGAGGCCGATGTATTGAATCTCGACGCAATTTGAGTGTTCCATCGGCATTAGGAGGGCCTGAACGTTACAATTAACTATCATTTTTGCGTCGGATTCGAAAATCTAGACTCACCGGAGACGGACCATGTGGTGCCCGAGGCAGCGATATGCCCCTGGAGACAAGTCGGCTGGAGGCCGACGTATTGAATCTCGACGCAATTTGAGAGTTCCATCGTCATTAGGAGGCCCTGAACGTTACAATTAACAATCATTTTTGCGTCGGATTCGAAAATCTAGACCCACAGGAGAACGACCATAAGGTGCCCGAGGCAGCAATAGACCCTTGGAGACAAGTCGGCTGGTGGCCGATGTATTGAATCTCGACGGAATTTGAGTATTCCATCGGCATTAGGAGGCCCTGAACGTTACAATTAACTATCATTTTTGCGTGGGATTCGAAAATCTAGACTCACCGGAGACGGACCATGTGGTGCCCGAGGCAGCGATATCCCCTTGGAGACAAGTCGGCTGGAGGCCGATGTATTGAATCTCGACGCAATTTGAGTGTTCCATCGTCATTAGGAGGCCCTAAACGTTACAATTCACTATCATTTTTGCGTCGGATTCGAAAATCTAGACTTAGAAGAGAACGACCATGAGGTGCCCGAGACTGCAATATCCTCTTGGATACAAGTCGACTGGAGGCCGATGTATTGAATCTCGACGCAATTTGAGTGTTCCATCGTCATTAGGAGGCCCTAAACGTTACAATTAACTATCTTTTTTGTTTCGGATTCGAAAATATAGACTCACAGGAGAACGACCATAAGGAGCCGGAGGAAGCAATAGACCCTTGGAGACAAGTCGGCTGGAGGCCGATGTATTGACTCTCGACGCAATTTGAGTGTTCCACCGTCATTAGGAGGCCCTGAACGTTACAATTAACTATCATTTTTGCGTCGGATTCGAAAATCTAGACTCACAGGAGAACGACCGGAAGGTGCCCGAGGCAGCAATAGACCCTTGGAGACAAGTCGGCTGGAGGCCGATGTATTGAATCTCGACACAATATGAGTGTTCCATCGGCATTAGGAGACCCTGAACGTTACAATTAACTATCATTTTTGCGTCGGATTCGAAAATCTAGACTCACCGGAGCCGGACCATGTGGTGCCCGAGGCAGCGATATCCCCTTGGAGACAAGTCGGCTGGAGGCCGATGTATTGAATCTCGACGCAATTTGAGAGTTCCATCGTCATTAGGAGGCCCTGAACGTTACAATTAACAATCATTTTTGCGTCGGATTCGAAAATCTAGACTCACAGGAGAAGGACCAAGTGGTGCCCGAGGCAGCAACAGACCCTTGGAGACAAGTCGGCTGCAGGCCGATGTATTGAATCTCGACGCAATTTGAGTGTTCCATCGTCACTACAAGGCCCTGAACGTTACAATTAACTATCATTTTTGCGTCGGATTCGAAAATCTAGACTCACAGGAGAAGGACCATGTGGTGCCCGAGGCAGCAATAGACCCTTGGAGACAAGTCGGCTGCAGGCCGATGTATTGAATCTTGACGCAATTTGAGTGTTCCATCGTCATTACAAGGCCCTGAACGTTACAATTAACTATCATTTTTGCGTCGGATTCGAAAATCTAGACTCACAGGAGAACGACCATAAGGTGCCCGAGGCAGCAATAGACCCTTGGAGACAAGTCGGCTAAAGGCCGATGTATTGAATCTCGACGCAATATGAGTGTTCCATCGGCATTAGGAGGCCCTGAAAGTTACAATTAACTATCATTTTTGCGTCGGATTCGAAAATCTAGACTCACCGGAAACGGACCATGTGGTGCCCGAGGCAGCGATATCCCCTTGGAGACAAGTCGGCTGGAGGCCGATGTATTGAATCTCGACGCAAATTGAGAGTTCCATCGTCATTAGGAGGCCCTGAACAATACAATTAACAATCATTTTTGCGTCGGATTCGAAAATCTAGACTCACAGGAGAAGGACCATGTGGTGCCCGAGGCAGCAACAGACCCTTGGAGACAAGTCGGCTGGAGGCCGATGTATTGAATCTCGACGCAATTTGAGTGTTCCATCGGCATTAGGAGGGCCTGAACGTTACAATTAACTATCATTTTTGCGTCGGATTCGAAAATCTAGACTCACCGGAGACGGACCATGTGGTGCCCGAGGCAGCGATATGCCCTTGGAGACAAGTCGGCTGGAGGCCGATGTATTGAATCTCGACGCAATCGGAGTGTTCCATCGTCATTACAAGGCCTTGAACGTTACAATTAACTATCTTTTTTGCGTCGGATTCGAGAATTTAGACACACAGGTGAAAGACCATGAGGTGCCTGAGGCAGCAACAGACCCTTGGAGTCAAGTCGGCTGGAGGCCGATGTATTGAATCTCGACGCAATTTGAGTGTTCCATCGGCATTAGGAGGCCCTGAACGTTACAATTAACTATCATTTTTGCGTCGGATTCGAAAATCTAGACTTAGAAGAGAACGACCATGAGGTGCCCGAGACTGCAATATCCTCTTGGATACAAGTCGACTGGAGGCCGATGTATTGAATCTCGACGCAATTTGAGTGTTCCATCGTCATTAGGAGGCCCTAAACGTTACAATTCACTATCATTTTTGTTTCGGATTCGAAAATATAGACTCACAGGAGAACGACCATAAGGAGCCGGAGGAAGCAATAGACCCTTGGAGACAAGTCGGCTGGAGGCCGATGTATTGACTCTCGACGCAATTTGAGTGTTCCACCGTCATTAGGAGGCCCTGAACGTTACAATTAACTTTCATTTTTTCGTCGGATTCGAAAATCTTGACTCACAGGAGAAGAACCATGTGGTGCCCGAGGCAGCAATAGACCCTTGGAGACAAGTCGGCTGCAGGCCGATGTATTGAATCTTGACGCAATTTGAGTGTTCCATCGTCATTACAAGGCCCTGAACGTTACAATTAACAATCATTTTTGCGTCGGATTCGAAAATCTAGACTCACAGGAGAAGGACCATGTGGTGCCCGAGGCAGCAACAGACCCTTGGAGACAAGTCGGCTGCAGGCCGATGTATTGAATCTCGACGCAATTTGAGTGTTCCATTGGCAATAGGAGGCCCTGAACGTTACAATTAACTATCATTTTTGCGTCGGATTCGAAAATCTAGACTTACAAGGGAACGACCATGAGGTGCCCGAGACTGCAATATCCTCTTGGATACAAGTCGACTGGAGGTCGATGTATTGAATCTCGACGCAATTTGAGTCTTCTATCGTCATTACAAGGCCCTGAACGTTACAATTAACAAACATTTTTGCGTCGGATTCGAAAATCTAGACTCACAGGAGAACGACCATAAGGTGCCCGAGGCAGCAATAGACCCTTGGAGACAAGTCGGCTGGAGGCCGATGTATTGAATCTCGACGCAATTTGAGTGTTCCATCGGCATTAGGAGCCCCTGAACGTTACAATTAACTATCATTTTTGAGTCGGATTTGAAAATCTAGACTTACAAGAGAACGACCATGAGGTGCCCGAGACTGCAATATCCTCTTGGATACAAGTCGACTGGAGGTCGATGTATTGAATCTCGACGCAATTTGAGTCTTCTATCGTCATTAGGAGGCGCTGAACGTTACATTTCACTATCATTTTTGCGTCGGATTCGATAATCTAAACTCACAGGAGAACGACCATAAGGTGCCGAGGCTGGAGGCCGATGTATTGAATCTCGACGCAATTTGAGTGTTCCATCGTCATTAGGAGGCCCTAAACGTTACAATTCACTATCATTTTTGCGTCGGATTCGAAAATATAGACTCACAGGAGATCGACCATAAGGAGCCGGAGGAAGCAATAGACCCTTGGAGACAAGTCGGCTGGAGGCCGATGTATTGAATCTCGACGCAATTTGAGTGTTCCATCGGCATTAGGAGGGCCTGAACGTTACAATTAACTATCATTTTTGCGTCGGATTCGAAAATCTAGACTTAGAAGAGAACGACCATGAGGTGCCCGAGACTGCAATATCCTCTTGGATACAAGTCGACTGGAGGCCGATGTATTGAATCTCGACGCAATTTGAGTGTTCCATCGTCATTAGGAGGCCCTAAACGTTACAATTCACTATCATTTTTGTTTCGGATTCGAAAATATAGACTCACAGGAGAACGACCATAAGGAGCCGGAGGAAGCAATAGACCCTTGGAGACAAGTCGGCTGGAGGCCGATGTATTGACTCTCGACGCAATTTGAGTGTTCCACCGTCATTAGGAGGCCCTGAACGTTACAATTAACTTTCATTTTTTCGTCAGATTCGAAAATCTTGACTCACAGGAGAAGAACCATGTGGTGCCAGAGGCAGCAATAGACCCTTGGAGACAAGTCGGCTGCAGGCCGATGTATTGAATCTTGACGCAATTTGAGTGTTCCATCGTCATTACAAGGCCCTGAACGTTACAATTAACTATCATTTTTGCGTCGGATTCGAAAATCTAGACTCACAGGAGAACGCCCGGAAGGTGCCCGAGGCAGCAATAGACCCTTGGAGACAAGTCGGCTGGAGGCCGATGTATTGAATCTCGACACAATATGAGTGTTCCATCGGCATTAGGAGACCCTGAACGTTACAATTAACTATCATTTTTGCGTCGGATTCGAAAATCTAGACTCACCGGAGCCGGACCATGTGGTGCCCGAGGCAGCGATATCCCCTTGGAGACAAGTCGGCTGGAGGCCGATGTATTGAATCTCGACGCAATTTGAGAGTTCCATCGTCATTAGGAGGCCCTGAACGTTACAATTAACAATCATTTTTGCGTCGGATTCGAAAATCTAGACTCACAGGAGAAGGACCATGTGGTGCCCGAGGCAGCAACAGACCCTTGGAGACAAGTCGGCTGCAGGCCGATGTATTGAATCTCGACGCAATTTGAGTGTTCCATCGTCACTACAAGGCCCTGAACGTTACAATTAACTATCATTTTTGCGTGGGATTCGAAAATCTAGACTCACAGGAGAAGGACCATGTGGTGCCCGAGGCAGCATTAGACCCTTGGAGACAAGTCGGCTGGAGGCCGATGTATTGAATCTCGACGCAATTTGAGTGTTCCATCGTCATTAGGAGGCCCTGAACGTTACAATTAACTATCATTTTTGCGTCGGATTCTAAAATCCAGACTCACAGGAGAAGGACTATGTGGTGCCCGAGGCTGCAATAGACCCTTGGAGACAAGTCGGCTGCAGGCCGATGTATTGAATCTTGACGCAATTTGAGTGTTCCATCGTCATTACAAGGCCCTGAACGTTACAATTAACTATCATTTTTGCGTCGGATTCGAAAATCTAGACTCACAGGAGAACGACCATAAGGTGCCCGAGGCAGCAATAGACCCTTGGAGACAAGTCGGCTGGAGGCCGATGTATTGAATCTCGACGCAATATGAGTGTTCCATCGGCATTAGGAGGCCCTGAACGTTACAATTAACTATCATTTTTGCGTCGGATTCGAAAATCTAGACTCACAGGAAACGGACCATGTGGTGCCCGAGGCAGCGATATCCCCTTGGAGACAAGTCGGCTGGAGGCCGATGTATTGAATCTCGACGCAATTTGAGAGTTCCATCGTCATTAGGAGGCCCTGAACAATACAATTAACAATCATTTTTGCGTCGGATTCGAAAATCTAGACTCACAGGAGAAGGACCATGTGGTGCCCGAGGCAGCAACAGACCCTAGGAAGACAAGTCGGCTGCAGGCCGATGTATTGAATCTCGACGCAATTTGAGTGTTCCATTGGCAATAGGAGACCCTGAACGTTACAATTAACTATCATTTTTGCGTCGGATTCGAAAATCTAGACTTACAAGGGAACGACCATGAGGTGCCCGAGACTGCAATATCCTCTTGGATACAAGTCGACTGGAGGTCGATGTATTGAATCTCGACGCAATTTGAGTCTTCTACCGTCATTAGGAGGCGCTGAACGTTACATTTCACTATCATTTTTGCGTCGGATTCGATAATCTAAGCTCACAGGAGAACGACCATAAGGTGCCGAGGCTGGAGGCCGATGTATTGAATCTCGACGCAATTTGAGTGTTCCATCGTCATTAGGAGGCCCTAAACGTTACAATTCACTATCATTTTTGCGTCGGATTCGAAAATATAGACTCACAGGAGGTCGACCATAAGGAGCCGGAGGAAGCAATAGACCCTTGGAGACAAGTCGGCTGGAGGCCGATGTATTGAATCTCGACGCAATTTGAGTGTTCCATCGGCATTAGGAGGGCCTGAACGTTACAATTAACTATCATTTTTGCGTCGGATTCGAAAATCTAGACTCACCGGAGACGGACCATGTGGTGCCCGAGGCAGCGATATCCCCTTGGAGACAAGTCGGCTGGAGGCCGATGTATTGAATCTCGACGCAATTTGAGAGTTGCATCGTCATTAGGAGGCCCTGAACGTTACAATTAACAATCATTTTTGCGTCGGATTCGGAAATCTAGACTCACAGGAGAACGACCATAAGGTGCCCGAGGCAGCAATAGACCCTTGGAGACAAGTCGGCTGGTGGCCGATGTATTGAATCTCGACGGAATTTGAGTGTTCCATCGGCATTAGGAGGCCCTGAACGTTACAATTAACTATCATTTTTGCGTCGGATTCGAAAATCTAGACTCACCGGAGACAGACCATGTGGTGCCCGAGGCAGCGATATCCCCTTGGAGACAAGTCGGCTGGAGGCCGATGTATTGAATCTCGACACAATTTGAGTGTTCCATCGTCATTAGGAGGCCCTAAACGTTACAATTCACTATCAGTTTTGCGTCGGATTCGAAAATATAGACTCACAGGAGAAGGACCATGTGGTGCCCGAGGCAGCAACAGACCCTTGGAGACAAGTCGGCTGCAGGCCGATGTATTGAATCTCGACGCAATTTGAGTGCTCCATCGTCACTACAAGGCCCTGAACGTTACAATTAACTATCATTTTTGCGTCGGATTCGAAAATCTAGACTCACACGAGAAGGACCATGTGGTGCCCGAGGCAGCGATATGCCCTTGGAGACAAGTCGGCTGGAGGCCGATGTATTGAATCTCGACGCAATCGGAGTGTTCCATCGTCATTACAAGGCCTTGAACGTTACAATTAACTATCATTTTTGCGTCGGATTCGAAAATTTAGACTCACAGGAGAAAGACCATGAGGTGCCTGAGGCAGCAACAGACCCTTGGAGTCAAGGCGGCTGGAGGCCGATGTATTGAATCTCGACGCAATTTGAGTGTTCCATCGGCATTAGGAGGCCCTGAACGTTACAATTAACTATCATTTTTGCGTCGGATTCGAAAATCTAGACTTACAAGGGAACATCCATGAGGTGCCAGAGACTGCAATATCCTCTTGGATACATGTCGACTGGAGGTCGATGTATTGAATCTCGACGCAATTTGAGTCTTCTATCGTCATTACAAGGCCCTGAACGTTACAATTTACAAACATTTTTGCGTCGGATTCGAAAATCTAGACTCACAGGAGAACGACCATAAGGTGCCCGAGGCAGCAATTGACCCTTGGAGACAAGTCGGCTGGAGGCCGATGTATTGAATCTCGACGCAATTTGAGTGTTCCATCGGCATTAGGAGGCCCTGAACGTTACAATTAACTATCATTTTTGCGTCGGATTCGAAAATCTAGACTTACAAGAGAACGACCATGAGGTGCCCGAGACTGCAATATCCTCTTGGATACAAGTCGACTGGAGGTCGATGTATTGAATCTCGACGCAATTTGAGTCTTCTATCGTCATTAGGAGGCGCTGAACGTTACATTTCACTATCATTTTTGCGTCGGATTCGATAATCTAAACTCACAGGAGAACGACCATAAGGTGCCGAGGCAGCAACAGACCCTTGGAGACAAGTCCGCTGGAGGCAGATGTATTAAATCTCGACGCAATTTGAGTGTTCCATCGTCATTAGGAGGCCCTAAACGCTACAATTCACTATCATTTTTGTTTCGGATTCGAAAATATAGACTCACAGGAGAACGACTATAAGGAGCCGGAGGAAGCAATAGACCCTTGGAGACAAGTCGGCTGGAGGTCGATGTATTGAATCTCGACGCAATTTGAGTGTTCCATCGTCATTAGGAGGCCCTGAACGTTACAATTAGCTTTCATTTTTGCGTCGGATTCGAAAATCTAGACTCACAGGAGAAGGACCATGTGGTGCCCGAGGCAGCAATAGACCCTTGGAGACAAGTCGGCTGCAGGCCGATGTATTGAATCTTGACGCAATTTGAGTGTTCCATCGTCATTACAAGGCCCTGAACGTTACAATTAACTATCATTTTTGCGTCGGATTCGAAAATCTAGACTCACAGGATAACGACCATAAGGTGCCCGAGGCAGCAATAGACCCTTGGAGACAAGTCGGCTGGAGGCCGATGTATTGAATCTCGACACAATATGAGTGTTCCATCGGCATTAGGAGACCCTGAACGTTACAATTAACTATCATTTTTGCGTCGGATTCGAAAATCTAGACTCACCGGAGACGGACCATGTGGTGCCCGAGGCAGCGATATCCCCTTGGAGACAAGTCGGCTGGAGGCCGATGTATTGAATCTCGACGCAATTTGAGAGTTCCATCGTCATTAGGAGGCCCTGAGCGTTACAATTAACAATCATTTTTGCGTCGGATTCGAAAATCTAGACTCACAGGAGAAGGACCATGTGGTGCCCGAGGCAGCAACAGACCCATGGAGACAAGTCGGCTGCAGGCCGATGTATTGAATCTCGACGCAATTTGAGTGTTCCATCGTCACTACAAGGCCCTGAACGTTACAATTAACTATAATTTTTGCGTCGGATTCGAAAATCTAGACTCACAGGAGAAGGATCACGTGGTGCCCGAGGCAGCAAATAGACCCTTGGAGACAAGTCGGCTGGAGGCCGATGTATTGAATCTCGACGCAATTTGAGTGTTCCATCGTCATTAGGAGGCCCTAAACGTTACAATTCACTATCATTTTTGCGTCGGATTCGAAAATCTAGACTCGCAGGAGAAGGACCATGTGGTGCCCGAGGCAGCAATAGACCCTTGGAGACAAGTCGGCTGCAGGCCGATGTATTGAATGTCGACGCAATTTGAGTGTTCCATCGTCATTACAAGGCGCTGAACGTTACAATTAACTATCATTTTTGCGTCGGATTCAAAATCTAGACTCACAGGAGAACGACCATAAGGTGCCCGAGGCAGCACTAGACCCTTGGAGACAAGTCGGCTGGAGGCCGATGTATTGAATCTCGACGCAATTTGAGTGTTCCATCGGCATTAGGAGGCCCTGAACGTTACAATTAACTATCAATTTTGCGTCGGATTCGAAAATCTAGACTTACAAGGGAACGACCATGAGGTGCCCGAGACTGCAATATCCTCTTGGATACAAGTCGACTGGAGGTCGATGTATTGAATCTCGACGCAATTTGCGTCTTCTATCGTCATTACAAGGCCTTGAACGTTACAATTAACAAACATTTTTGCGTCGGATTCGAAAATCTAGACTCACAGGAGAACGACCATAAGGTGCCCGAGGCAGCAATAGACCCTTGGAGACAAGTCGGCTGGAGGCCGATGTATTGAATCTCGACGCAATTTGAGTGTTCCATCGGCATTAGGAGGCCCTGAACGTTACAATTAACTATCATTTTTGCGTCGGATTCGAAAATCTAGACTTACAAGAGAACGACCATGAGGTGCCCGAGACTGCAATATCCTCTTGGATACAAGTCGACTGGAGGTCGCTGTATTGAATCTCGACGAAATTTGAGTCTTCTATCGTCATTAGGAGGCGCTGAACGTTACATTTCACTATCATTTTTGCGTCGGATTCGATAATCTAAACTCACAGGAGAACGACCATAAGGCGCCGAGGCAGCAACAGACCCTTGGAGACAAGTCGGCTGGAGGCCGATGTATGAATCTCGACGCAATTTGAGTGTTCCATCGTCATTAGGAGGCCCTAAACGTTACAATTCACTATCATTTTTGTTTCGGATTCGAAAATATAGACTCACAGGAGAACGACCATAAGGAGCCGGAGGAAGCAATAGACCCTTGGAGACAAGTCGGCTGGAGGCCGATGTATTGAATCGCGACGCAATTTGAGTGATCCACCGTCATTAGGAGGCCCTGAACGTTACAATTAACTTTCATTTTTGCGTCGGATTCGAAAATCTAGACTCACAGGAGAAGAACCATGTGGTGCCCGAGGCAGCAATAGACCCTTGGAGACAAGTCGGCTGCAGGCCGATGTATTGAATCTTGACGCAATTTGAGTGTTCCATCGTCATTACAAGGCCCTGAACGTTACAATGAACTATCATTTTTGCGTCGGATTCGAAAATCTAGACTCACAGGAGAACGACCATAAGGTGCCCGAGGCAGCAATAGACCCTTGGAGACAAGTCGGCTGGAGGCCGATGTATTGAATCTCGACACAATATGAGTGTTCCATCGGCATTAGGAGACCCTGAACGTTACAATTAACTATCATTTTTGCGTCGGATTCGAAAATCTAGACTCACCGGAGCCGAACAATGTGGTGCCCGAGGCAGCGATATCCCCTTGGAGACAAGTCGGCTGCAGGCCGATGTATTGAATCTCGACGCAATTTGAGTGTTCCATCGTCACTACAAGGCCCTGAACGTTACAATTAACTATCATTTTTGCGTCGGATTCGAAAATCTAGACTCACAGGAGAAGGACCATGTGGTGCCCGAGGCAGCAATAGACCCTTGGAGACAAGTCGGCTGGAGGCCGATGTATTGAATCTCGACGCAATTTGAGTCTTCTATCGTCATTAGGAGGCGCTGAACGTTACAATTCACTATCATTTTTGCGTCGGATTCGACAATCTAAACTCACAGGAGAACGACCATAAGGTGCCCGAGGCAGCAATAGACCCTTGGAGACAAGTCGGCTGGAGGCCGATGTATTGAATCTCGACGCAATTTGAGAGTTCCATCGGCATTAGGAGGCCCTGAACGTTACAATTCACTATCATTTTTGCGTCGGATTCGAAAATATAGACTCGCAGGAGAAGGACCATGTGGTGCCCGAGGCAGCAATAGAACCTTGGAGACAAGTCGGCTGCAAGCCGATGTATTGAATCTCGACGCAATTTGAGTGTTCCATCGTCATTAGGAGGCCCTAAACGTTACAATTCACTATCATTTTTGCGTCGGATTCGAAAATATAGACTCGCAGGAGAAGGACCATGTGGTGCCCGAGGCAGCAATAGAACCTTGGAGACAAGTCGGCTGCAAGCCGATGTATTGAATCTCGACGCAATTTGAGTGTTCCATCGTCATTAGGAGGCCCTAAACGTTACAATTCACTATCATTTTTGCGTCGGATTCGAAAATCTAGATTCGCAGGAGAAGGACCATGTGGTGCCCGAGGCAGCAATAGACCCTTGGAGACAAGTCGGCTGCAGGCCGATGTATTGAATCTCGACGCAATTTGAGTGTTCCATCGTCATTAGGAGGCCCTGAACGTTACAATTAGCTTTCATTTTTGCGTCGGATTCGAAAATCTAGACTCACAGGAGAAGAACCATGTGGTGCCCGAGGCAGCAATAGACCCTTGGAGACAAGTCGGCTGCAGGCCGATGTATTGAATCTTGACGCAATTTGAGTGTTCCATCGTCATTACAAGGCCCTGAACGTTACAATTAACTATCATTTTTGCGTCGGATTCGAAAATCTAGACTCACAGGATAACGACCATAAGGTGCCCGAGGCAGCAATAGACCCTTGGAGACAAGTCGGCTGGAGGCCGATGTATTGAATCTCGACACAATATGAGTGTTCCATCGGCATTAGGAGACCCTGAACGTTACAATTAACTATCATTTTTGCGTCGGATTCGAAAATCTAGACTCACCGGAGACGGACCATGTGGTGCCCGAGGCAGCGATATCCCCTTGGAGACAAGTCGGCTGGAGGCCGATGTATTGAATCTCGACGCAATTTGAGAGTTCCATCGTCATTAGGAGGCCCTGAGCGTTACAATTAACAATCATTTTTGCGTCGGATTCGAAAATCTAGACTCACAGGAGAAGGACCATGTGGTGCCCGAGGCAGCAACAGACCCATGGAGACAAGTCGGCTGCAGGCCGATGTATTGAATCTCGACGCAATTTGAGTGTTCCATCGTCACTACAAGGCCCTGAACGTTACAATTAACTATAATTTTTGCGTCGGATTCGAAAATCTAGACTCACAGGAGAAGGATCACGTGGTGCCCGAGGCAGCAAATAGACCCTTGGAGACAAGTCGGCTGGAGGCCGATGTATTGAATCTCGACGCAATTTGAGTGTTCCATCGTCATTAGGAGGCCCTAAACGTTACAATTCACTATCATTTTTGCGTCGGATTCGAAAATCTAGACTCGCAGGAGAAGGACCATGTGGTGCCCGAGGCAGCAATAGACCCTTGGAGACAAGTCGGCTGCAGGCCGATGTATTGAATGTCGACGCAATTTGAGTGTTCCATCGTCATTACAAGGCGCTGAACGTTACAATTAACTATCATTTTTGCGTCGGATTCGAAAATCTAGACTCACAGGAGAACGACCATAAGGTGCCCGAGGCAGCACTAGACCCTTGGAGACAAGTCGGCTGGAGGCCGATGTATTGAATCTCGACGCAATTTGAGTGTTCCATCGGCATTAGGAGGCCCTGAACGTTACAATTAACTATCAATTTTGCGTCGGATTCGAAAATCTAGACTTACAAGGGAACGACCATGAGGTGCCCGAGACTGCAATATCCTCTTGGATACAAGTCGACTGGAGGTCGATGTATTGAATCTCGACGCAATTTGCGTCTTCTATCGTCATTACAAGGCCTTGAACGTTACAATTAACAAACATTTTTGCGTCGGATTCGAAAATCTAGACTCACAGGAGAACGACCATAAGGTGCCCGAGGCAGCAATAGACCCTTGGAGACAAGTCGGCTGGAGGCCGATGTATTGAATCTCGACGCAATTTGAGTGTTCCATCGGCATTAGGAGGCCCTGAACGTTACAATTAACTATCATTTTTGCGTCGGATTCGAAATTCTAGACTTACAAGAGAACGACCATGAGGTGCCCGAGACTGCAATATCCTCTTGGATACAAGTCGACTGGAGGTCGCTGTATTGAATCTCGACGCAATTTGAGTCTTCTATCGTCATTAGGAGGCGCTGAACGTTACATTTCACTATCATTTTTGCGTCGGATTCGATAATCTAAACTCACAGGAGAACGACCATAAGGCGCCGAGGCAGCAACAGACCCTTGGAGACAAGTCGGCTGCAGGCCGATGTATTGAATCTTGACGCAATTTGAGTGTTCCATCGTCATTACAAGGCCCTGAACGTTACAATGAACTATCATTTTTGCGTCGGATTCGAAAATCTAGACTCACAGGAGAACGACCATAAGGTGCCCGAGGCAGCAATAGACCCTTGGAGACAAGTCGGCTGGAGGCCGATGTATTGAATCTCGACACAATATGAGTGTTCCATCGGCATTAGGAGACCCTGAACGTTACAATTAACTATTATTTTTGCGTCGGATTCGAAAATCTAGACTCACCGGAGCCGGACAATGTGGTGCCCGAGGCAGCGATATCCCCTTGGAGACAAGTCGGCTGCAGGCCGATGTATTGAATCTCGACGCAATTTGAGTGTTCCATCGTCACTACAAGGCCCTGAACGTTACAATTAACTATCATTTTTGCGTCGGATTCGAAAATCTAGACTCACAGGAGAAGGACCATGAGGTGCCCGATGCAGCAATAGACCCTTGGAGACAAGTCGGCTGGAGGCCGATGTATTGAATCTCGACGCAATTTGAGTCTTCTTTCGTCATTAGGAGGCGATGAACGTTACAATTCACTATCATTTTTGCGTCGGATTCGACAATCTAAACTCACAGGAGAACGACCATAAGGTGCCCGAGGCAGCAATAGACCCTTGGAGACAAGTCGGCTGGAGGCCGATGTATTGAATCTCGACGCAATTTGAGTGTTCCATCGTCACTACAAGGCCCTGAACGTTACAATTAACTATCATTTTTGCGTCGGTTTCGAAAATCTAGACTCACAGGAGAAGGACCATGTGGTACCGGAGGCAGCAATAGAACCTTGGAGACAAGTCGGCTGCAAGCCGATGTATTGAATCTCGACGCAATTTGAGTGTTCCATCGTCATTAGGAGGCCCTAAACGTTACAATTCACTATCATTTTTGCGTCGGATTCGAAAATCTAGACTCGCAGGAGAAGGACCATGTGGTGCCCGAGGCAGCAATAGAACCTTGGAGACAAGTCGGCTGCAAGCCGATGTATTGAATCTCGACGCAATTTGAGTGTTCCATCGTCATTAGGAGGCCCTAAACGTTACAATTCACTATCATTTTTGCGTCGGATTCGAAAATCTAGATTCGCAGGAGAAGGACCATGTGGTGCCCGAGGCAGCAATAGACCCTTGGAGACAAGTCGGCTACAGGCCGATGTATTGAATCTCGACGCAATCGGAGTGTTCCATCGTCATTACAAGGCCTTGAACGTTACAATTAACTATCATTTTTGCGTCGGATTCGAAAATTTAGACTCACAGGAGAAAGACCATGAGGTGCCTGAGGCAGCAACAGACCCTTGGAGTCAAGTCGGCTGGAGGCCGATGTATTGAATCTCGACGAAATTTGAGTGTTCCACCGGCATTAGGAGGCCCTGAACGTTACAATTAACTATCATTTTTGCGTCGGATTCGAAAATCTAGACTTACAAGAGAACGACCATGAGGTGCCCGAGACTGCAATATCCTCTTGGATACAAGTCGACTGGAGGTCGATGTATTGAATCTCGACGCAATTTGAGTCTTCTATCGTCATTAGGAGGCGCTGAACGTTACATTTCACTATCATTTTTGCGTCGGATTCGATAATCTAAACTCACAGGAGAACGACCATAAGGTGCCGAGGCAGCAACAGACCCTTGGAGACAAGTCGGCTGGAGGCAGATGTATTGAATCTCGACGCAATTT
This sequence comes from Schistocerca americana, assembly GCF_021461395.2. Lineage (NCBI taxonomy): Eukaryota > Metazoa > Arthropoda > Insecta > Orthoptera > Acrididae > Schistocerca > Schistocerca americana. Next base: position 26,904 of record NW_025726078.1, on the reverse strand, counting down.
GAGTGTTCCATCGTCATTAGGAGGCCCTAAACGTTACAATTCACTATCATTTTTGTTTCGGATTCGAAAATATAGACTCACAGGAGAACGACCATAAGGAGCCGGAGGAAGCAATAGACCCTTGGAGACAAGTCGGCTGGAGGTCGATGTATTGAATCTCGACGCAATTTGAGTGTTCCATCGTCATTAGGCGGCCCTGAACGTTACAATTAGCTTTCATTTTTGTGTCGGATTCGAAAATCTAGACTCACAGGAGAAGGACCATGTGGTGCCCGAGGCAGCAATAGACCCTTGGAGACAAGTCGGCTGCAGGCCGATGTATTGAATCTTGACGCAATTTGAGTGTTCCATCGTCATTACATGCCCTGAACGTTACAATTAACTATCATTTTTGCGTCGGATTCGAAAATCTAGACTCACAGGAGAACGACCATAAGGTGCCCGAGGCAGCAATAGACCCTTGGAGACAAGTCGGCTGGAGGCCGATGTATTGAATCTCGACACAATATGAGTGTTCCATCGGCATTAGGAGACCCTGAACGTTACAATTAACTATCATTTTTGCGTCGGATTCGAAAATCTAGACTCACAGGAGAAGGATCACGTGGTGCCCGAGGCAGCAAATAGACCCTTGGAGACAAGTCGGCTGGAGGCCGATGTATTGAATCTCGACGCAATTTGAGTGTTCCATCGTCATTAGGAGGCCCTAAACGTTACAATTCACTATCATTTTTGCGTCGGATTCGAAAATCTAGACTCGCAGGAGAAGGACCATGTGGTGCCCGAGGCAGCAATAGACCCTTGGAGACAAGTCGGCTGCAGGCCGATGTATTGAATGTCGACGCAATTTGAGTGTTCCATCGTCATTACAAGGCGCTGAACGTTACAATTAACTATCATTTTTGCGTCGGATTCGAAAATCTTGACTCACAGGAGAACGACCATAAGGTGCCCGAGGAAGCACTAGACCCTTGGAGACAAGTCGGCTGGAGGCCGATGTATTGAATCTCGACGCAATTTGAGTGTTCCATCGGCATTAGGAGGCCCTGAACGTTACAATTAACTATCAATTTTGCGTCGGATTCGAAAATCTAGACTTACAAGGGAACGACCATGAGGTGCCCGAGACTGCAATATCCTCTTGGATACAAGTCGACTGGAGGTCGATGTATTGAATCACGACGCAATTTGCGTCTTCTATCGTCATTACAAGGCCTTGAACGTTACAATTAACAAACATTTTTGCGTCGGATTCGAAAATCTAGACTCACAGGAGAACGACCATAAGGTGCCCGAGGCAGCAATAGACCCTTGGAGACAAGTCGGCTGGTGGCCGATGTATTGAATCTCGACGCAATTTGAGTGTTCCATCGGCATTAGGAGGCCCTGAACGTTACAATTAACTATCATTTTTGCGTCGGATTCGAAAATCTAGACTTACAAGAGAACGACCATGAGGTGCCCGAGACTGCAATATCCTCTTGGATACAAGTCGACTGGAGGTCGCTGTATTGAATCTCGACGCAATTTGAGTCTTCTATCGTCATTAGGAGGCGCTGAACGTTACATTTCACTATCATTTTTGCGTCGGATTCGATATTCTAAACTCACAGGAGAACGACCATAAGGCGCCGAGGCAGCAACAGACCCTTGGAGACAAGTCGGCTGCAGGCCGATGTATTGAATCTTGACGCAATTTGAGTGTTCCATCGTCATTACAAGGCCCTGAACGTTACAATGAACTATCATTTTTGCGTCGGATTCGAAAATCTAGACTCACAGGAGAACGACCATAAGGTGCCCGAGGCAGCAATAGACCCTTGGAGACAAGTCGGCTGGAGGCCGATGTATTGAATCTCGACACAATATGAGTGTTCCATCGGCATTAGGAGACCCTGAACGTTACAATTAACTATTATTTTTGCGTCGGATTCGAAAATCTAGACTCACCGGAGCCGGACAATGTGGTGCCCGAGGCAGCGATATCCCCTTGGAGACAAGTCGGCTGCAGGCCGATGTATTGAATCTCGACGCAATTTGAGTGTTCCATCGTCACTACAAGGCCCTGAACGTTACAATTAACTATCATTTTTGCGTCGGATTCGAAAATCTAGACTCACAGGAGAAGGACCATGTGGTGCCCGATGCAGCAATAGACCCTTGGAGACAAGTCGGCTGGAGGCCGATGTATTGAATCTCGACGCAATTTGAGTCTTCTATCGTCATTAGGAGGCGATGAACGTTACAATTCACTATCATTTTTGCGTCGGATTCGACAATCTAAACTCACAGGAGAACGACCATAAGGTGCCCGAGGCAGCAATAGACCCTTGGAGACAAGTCGGCTGGAGGCCGATGTATTGAATCTCGACGCAATTTGAGTGTTCCATCGTCACTACAAGGCCCTGAACGTTACAATTAACTATCATTTTTGCGTCGGTTTCGAAAATCTAGACTCACAGGAGAAGGACCATGTGGTACCGGAGGCAGCAATAGAACCTTGGAGACAAGTCGGCTGCAAGCCGATGTATTGAATCTCGACGCAATTTGAGTGTTCCATCGTCATTAGGAGGCCCTAAACGTTACAATTCACTATCATTTTTGCGTCGGATTCGAAAATCTAGACTCGCAGGAGAAGGACCATGTGGTGCCCGAGGCAGCAATAGAACCTTGGAGACAAGTCGGCTGCAAGCCGATGTATTGAATCTCGACGCAATTTGAGTGTTCCATCGTCATTAGGAGGCCCTAAACGTTACAATTCACTATCATTTTTGCGTCGGATTCGAAAATCTAGATTCGCAGGAGAAGGACCATGTGGTGCCCGAGGCAGCAATAGACCCTTGGAGACAAGTCGGCTGCAGGCCGATGTATTGAATCTCGACGCAATCGGAGTGTTCCATCGTCATTACAAGGCCTTGAACGTTACAATTAACTATCATTTTTGCGTCGGATTCGAAAATTTAGACTCACAGGAGAAAGACCATGAGGTGCCTGAGGCAGCAACAGACCCTTGGAGTCAAGTCGGCTGGAGGCCGATGTATTGAATCTCGACGAAATTTGAGTGTTCCATCGGCATTAGGAGGCCCTGAACGTTACAATTAACTATCATTTTTGCGTCGGATTCGAAAATCTAGACTTACAAGAGAACGACCATGAGGTGCCCGAGACTGCAATATCCTCTTGGATACAAGTCGACTGGAGGTCGATGTATTGAATCTCGACGCAATTTGAGTCTTCTATCGTCATTAGGAGGCGCTGAACGTTACATTTCACTATCATTTTTGCGTCGGCTTCGATAATCTAAACTCACAGGAGAACGACCATAAGGTGCCGAGGCAGCAACAGACCCTTGGAGACAAGTCGGCTGGAGGCAGATGTATTGAATCTCGACGCAATTTGAGTGTTCCATCGTCATTAGGAGGCCCTAAACGTTACAATTCACTATCATTTTTGTTTCGGATTCGAAAATATAGACTCACAGGAGAACGACCATAAGGAGCCGGAGGAAGCAATAGACCCTTGGAAACAAGTCGGCTGGAGGCCGATGTATTGAATCTCGACGCAATTTGAGTGTTCCACCGTCATTAGGAGGCCCTGAACGTTACAATTAACTTTCATTTTTGCGTCGGATTCGAAAATCTAGACTCACAGGAGAAGAACCATGTGGTGCCCGAGGCAGCAATAGACCCTTGGAGACAAGTCGGCTGCAGGCCGATGTATTGAATCTTGACGCAATTTGAGTGTTCCATCGTCATTACAAGGCCCTGAACGTTACAATTAACTATCATTTTTGCGTCGGATTCGAAGATCTAGACTCACAGGAGAACGACCATAAGGTGCCCGAGGCAGCAATAGACCCTTGGAGACAAGTCGGCTGGAGGCCGATGTATTGAATCTCGACACAATATGAGTGTTCCATCGGCATTAGGAGACCCTGAACGTTACAATTAACTATCATTTTTGCGTCGGATTCGAAAATCTAGACTCACCGGAGACGGACCATGTGGTGCCCGAGGCAGCGATATCCCCTTGGAGACAAGTCGGCTGGAGGCCGATGTATTGAATCTCGACGCAATTTGAGAGTTCCATCGTCATTAGGAGGCCCTGAGCGTTACAATTCACTATCATTTTTGCGTCGGATTCGAAAATCTAGACTCGCAGGAGAAGGACCATGTGGTGCCCGAGGCAGCAATAGACCCTTGGAGACAAGTCGGCTGGAGGCCGATGTACTGAATCTCGACACAATATGAGTGTTCCATCGGCATTAGGAGACCCTGAACGTTACAATTAACTATCATTTTTGCGTCGGATTCGATAATCTAAACTCACAGGAGAACGACCGTAAGGTGCCGAGGCAGCAACAGACCCTTGGAGACAAGTCGGCTGGAGGCAGATGTATTGACTCTCGACGCAATTTGAGTCTTCCATCGTCATTAGGAGGCCCTAAACGTTACATTTCACTATCATTTTTGTTTCGGATTCGAAAATATAGACTCACAGGAGAACGACCATAAGGAGCCGGAGGAAGCAATAGACCCCTGGAGACAAGTCGGCTGGAGGTCGATGTATTGAATCTCGACGCAATTTGAGTGTTCCATCGTCATTAGGAGGCCCTGAACGTTACAATTAGCTTTCATTTTTGCGTCGGATTCGAAAATCTAGACTCACAGGAGAAGGACCATGTGGTGCCCGAGGCAGCAATAGACCCTTGGAGACAAGTCGGCTGCAGGCCGATGTATTGAATCTTGACGCAATTTGAGTGTTCCATCGTCATTACAAGGCCCTGAACGTTACAATTAACTATCATTTTTGCGTCGGATTCGAAAATCTAGACTCACAGGAGAACGACCATAAGGTGCCCGAGGCAGCAATAGACCCTTGGAGACAAGTCGGCTGGAGGCCGATGTATTGAATCTCGACACAATATGAGTGTTCCATCGGCATTAGGAGACCCTGAACGTTACAATTAACTATCATTTTTGCGTCGGATTCGAAAATCTAGACTCACCGGAGACGGACCATGTGGTGCCCGAGGCAGCGATATCCCCTTGGAGACAAGTCGGCTGGAGGCCGATGTATTGAATCTCGACGCAATTTGTGAGTTCCATCGTCATTAGGAGGCCCTGAGCGTTACAATTAACAATCATTTTTGCGTCGGATTCGAAAATCTAGACTCACAGGAGAAGGACCATGTGGTGCCCGAGGCAGCAACAGACCCATGGAGACAAGTCGGCTGCAGGCCGATGTATTGAATCTCGACGCAATTTGAGTGTTCCATCGTCACTACAAGGCCCTGAACGTTACAATTAACTATAATTTTTGCGTCGGATTCGAAAATCTAGACTCACAGGAGAAGGATCATGTGGTGCCCGAGACAGCAATAGACCCTTGGAGACAAGTCGGCTGGAGGCCGATGTATTGAATCTCGACGCAATTTGAGACTTCCATTGTCATTAGGAGGCCCTGAACGTTACAATTAACAATCATTTTTGCGTCGGATTCGAAAATCTAGACTCACAGGAGAAGGACCATGTGGTGCCCGAGGCAGCAATAGACCCTTGGAGACAAGTCGGCTGGAGGCCGATGTATTGAATCTCGACGCAATGTGAGTGTTCCATCGTCATTAGGAGGCGCTGAACGTTACAATTCACTATCATTGTTGCGTCGGATTCGAAAATCTAGACTAACAGGAGAAGGACCATGTGGTGCCCGAGGCAGCAATTGACCCTTGGAGACAAGTCGGCTGGAGGCCGATGTATTGAATCTCGACGCAATCTCAGAGTTCCATCGTCATTAGGAGGCCCTAAACGTTACAATTCACTATCATTTTTGCGTCGGAATCGATAATCTAGACATACCAGAGAATGACCATAAGGTGCCCGACGCAGCAACAGACAAGTCGGCTGCAGGCCGATGTATTGAATCTCGACGCAATTTGAGTGTTCCATCGTCACTACAAGGCCCTGAACGTTACAATTCACTATCATTTTTGCGTCGGATTCGAAAATCTAGACTCACAGGAGAAGGACCATGAGGTGCCCGAGGCAGCAATAGACCCTTGGAGACAAGTCGGCTGGAGGCCGATGTATTGGATCTCGACGCAATTTGAGTGTTCCATCGGCATTAGGAGGCCCTGAACGTTACAATTTACTATCATTTTTGCGTCGGATTCGAAAATCTAGACTGACAGGAGAAGGACCATGTGGTGCCCGAGGCAGCAACAGACCGTTGGAGACAAGTCTGCTGCAGGCCGATGTATTGAATCTCGACGCAATTTGAGTGTTCCATCGTCACTACAAGGCTTTGAACGTTACAATTAACTATCATTTTTGCGTCGGATTCGAAAATCTAGACTCGCAGGAGAAGGACCATGTGGTGCAGGAGGCAGCAATAGACTCCTGGAGACAAGTCGGCTGCAGGCCGATGTATTGAATCTCGACGCAATATTAGTTTTCCATCGGCATTAGGAAGCCCTGAACTTTACAATTAACAATCATTTTTGCGTCGGATTCGAAAATCTAGACTCACAGGAGAACGACCATAAGGTGCCCGAGGCAGCAATACACCCTTGGAGACAAGTCGGCTGGAGGACGATGTATTGAATCTCGACGCAATTTGAGAGTTCCATCGGCACTACGAGGCCCTCAACGTTTCAATTAACTATCATTTTTGCGTCGGATTCGAAAATCTAGACTTACAAGAGAACGACCATAAGGTGCCCGAGGCAGCATTAGACCCTTGGAGACAAGTCGGCTGGAGGCCGATGTATTTAATCTCGACGCAATTTGAGTGTTCCATCGTCATTAGGAGGCCCTAAACGTTACAATTAACTATCATTTTTGCGTCGGATTCGATAATCTAGACTTACAAGAGAACGACCATAAGGTGCCCAAGGCAGCAACAGACCCTTGGAGACAAGTCGGCTGGAGGCCGATGTGTTGAATCTCGACGCAATTTGAGTGTTCCATCGGCATTAGGAGGCCCTGAACGATACAATAGACTATCATTTTTGCGTCGGATTCGAATATCTAGACTCACAGGAGAAGGACCATGCGGTGTCCGAGGCAGCAATAGACCCTTGGAGACAAGTCGGCTGCAGGCCGATGTATTGAATCTTGACGCAATTTGAGTGTTCCATCGTCATTACAAGGCCCTGATCGTTACAATTAACTATCATTTTTGCGTCGGATTCGAAAATCTAGACTCACAGGAGAACGACCATAAGGTGATCGAGGCAGCAATAGACCATTGGAGACAAGTCGGCTGGAGGCCGATGTATTGAATCTCGACGCAATTTGAGTGTTCCATCGGCATTAGGAGGCCCTGAACGTTACAATAGACTATCATTTTTGCGTCGGATTCGAATATCTATACTCACCGGAGACGGACCATGTGGTGCCCGAGGCAGCGATATCCCCTTGGAGACAAGTCGGCTGGAGTCCGATGTATTGAATCTCGACGCAATCTGAGAGTTCCATCGTCATTAGGAGGCCCTAAACGTTACAATTAACTATCATTCTTGCGTCGGAATCGATAATCTAGACATACAAGAGAATGACCATAAGGTGCCCGACGCAGCAACAGACCCTTGGAGACAAGTCGGCTGGAGGCCGATGTATTGAATCTCGACGCAATCTGAGAGTTCCATCGTCATTAGGAGGCCCTAAACGTTACAATTAACTATCATTTTTGCGTCGGATTCGATAATCTAGACTTACAAGAGAACGACCATAAGGTGCCCGAGGCAGCAACAGACCCTTGGAGACAAGTCGGCTGGAGGCCGATGTATTGAATTTCGACGCAATTTGGGTGTTCCATCTACATTAGGAGGCCCTGAACGTTACAATTAACTATCATTTTTGCGTCGGATTCGAAAATCTAGTCTCACCGGAGACGGACCATGTGGTGCCCGAGGCAGCGATATCCCCTTGGAGACAAGTCGGCTGGAGGCCGATGTATTGAATCTCGACGCAATTTGAGAGTTCCATCGTCATTAGGAGGCCCTGAACGTTACAATTAACAATCATTTTTGCGTCGGATTCGAAAATCTAGACTCACAGGAGAACGACCATAAGGTGCCCGAGGCAGCAATAGACCCTTGGAGACAAGTCGGCTGGAGGACGATGTATTGAATCTCGACGCAATTTGAGTGTTCCATCGTCATTAGGCGGCCCTAAATGTTACAATTAACTATCATTTTTGCGTCGGATTCGATAATCTAGACTTACAAGAGAACGACCATAAGGTGCCGGAGGCAGCAATAGACCCTTGGAGACAAGTCGGCTGGAGGACGATGTATTGAATCTCGACGCAATTTGAGAGTTCCATCGTCATTAGGAGGCCCTGAACGTTACAATTAACTATCATTTTTGCGTCGGATTCGAAAATCTAGACTTACAAGAGAATGACCATGAGGTGCCCGAGACTGCAATATCCTCTTGGATACAAGTCGACTGGAGGTCGATGTATTGAATCTCGACGCAAATTGAGTCTTCTATCGTCATTAGGAGGCGCTGAACGTTACAATTCACTATCATTTTTGCGTCGGATTCGAAAAATCTAGACTCACAGGAGAAGGACCATGTGGTGCCCGAGGCAGCAATTGACCCTTGGAGACAAGTCGGCTGCAGGCCGATGTATTGAATCTTGACGCAATTTGAGTGTTCCGTCGTCATTACAAGGCCCTGAACGTTTCAATTAACTATCTATTTTGGGTCGGATTCGAAAATCTAGACTCACAGGAGAACGACTATGAGGTGCGCGAGGCAGCAATAGACCCTTGGAGACAAGTCGGCTGGAAACCGATGTATTGAATCTCGACGCAATCTCAGAGTTCCATCGTCATTAGGAGGCCCTAAACGTTACAATTCACTATCATTTTTGCGTCGGAATCGATAATCTAGACATACCAGAGAATGACCATAAGGTGCCCGACGCAGCAACAGACCCTTGGAGACAAGTCGGCTGGAGGCCGATGTATTGAATCTCGACGCAATTTGAGAGTTCCATCGTCATTAGGAGGCCCTGAACGTTACAATTAACTTTCATTTTTGCGTCGGATTCGAAAATCTAGACTCACAGGAGAAGGACCATGAGGTGCCCGAGGCAGCAATTGACCCTTGGACACAAGTCGGCTGGAGGCCGATCTATTGAATCTCGACGCAATTTGAGTGTTCCATCGTCATTAGGAGGCCCTAAACGTTACAATTCACTATCATTTTTGCGTCGGATTCGAAAATCTAGACTCGCAGGAGAAGGACCATGTGGTGCCCGAGGCAGCAATAGACCCTTGGAGACAAGTCGGCTGCAGGCCGATGTATTGAATCTCGACGCAATGTGAGTGTTCCATCGTCACTACAAGGCCCTGAACGTTACAATTAACTATCATTTTTGCGTCGGATTCGAAAATCTAGACTCACAGGAGAAGGACCATGAGGTGCCCGAGGCAGCAATTGACCCTTGGACACAAGTCGGCTGGAGGCCGATGTATTGAATCTCGACGCAATTTGAGTGTTCCATCGTCATTACGAGGCCCTAAACGCTACAATTCACTATCAGTTTTGCGTCGGGTTCGATAATCTAGACTCACAGGAGAAGGACCATGTGGTGCCCAAGGCAGCAATAGACTCCTGGAGACAAGTCGGCTGGAGGCCGATGTATTGAATCTCGACGCAATATTAGTTTTCCATCGGCATTAGGAAGCCCTGAACTTTACAATTAACAATCATTTTTGCGTCCGATTCGAAAATCTAGACTTACAAGAGAACGAACTTAAGGTTCCCGAGGCAGCATTAGACCCTTGGAGACAAGTCGGCTGGAGGACGATGTATTGAATCTCGACGCAATTTGAGTGTCCCATCGTCATTAGGAGGCCCTAAACGTTACAATTAACTATCATTATTGCGTCGGATTCGATAATCTAAAATCACAGGAGAACAACCATAAGGTGCCCGAGGCAGCAACTGACCCTTGGAGACAAGTCGGCTGGAGGCCGATGTATTCAATCTCGACGCAATTTGAGTGTTCCATCGTCATTACAAGGCCCTGAACGTTACAATGAACTATCATTTTTGCGTCGGATTCGAAAATCTAGACTCACCGGAGACGGACCATGTGGTGCCCGAGGCAGCGATATCCCCTTGGAGACAAGTCGGCTGGAGGCCGATGTATTGAATCTCGACGCAATTTGAGAGTTCCATCGTCATTAGGAGGCCCTGAACGTTACAATTAACAATCATTTTTGCGTCGGATTCGAAAATCTAGACTCACAGGAGAACGACCATAAGGTGCCCGAGGGAGCAATAGACCCTTGGAGACAAGTCGGCTGGAGGACGATGTATTGAATCTCGACGCAATTTGAGAGTTCCATCGGCATTACGAGGCCCTCAACGTTTCAATTAACTATCATTTTTGCGTCGGATTCGAAAATCTAGACTTACAAGAGAACGACCATAAAGTGCCCGAGGCAGCACAAGACCCTTGGAGACAAGTCGGCTGGAGGCCGATGTATTGAATCTCGACGCAATTTGAGTGTTCCATCGTCATTAGGAGGCCCTAAACGTTACAATTAACTATCATTTTTGCGTCGGATTCGATAATCTAGACTTACAAGAGAACGACCATAAGGTGCCCGAGGCAGCAACAGACCCTTGGAGACAAGTCGGCTGGAGGCCGATGTGTTGAATCTCGACGCAATTTGAGTATTCCATCGGCATTAGGAGGCCATGAACGTTTTACTATCATTTTTGCGTCGGATTCGAAAATCTAGACTCACTGGAGACGGACCATGTGGTGCCCGAGGCAGCAATATCCCCTTGGAGACAAGTCGGCTGGAGTCCGATGTATTGAATCTCGACGCAATCTGAGAGTTCCATCGTCATTAGGAGGCCCTAAACGTTACAATTCACTATCATTTTTGCGTCGGATTCGAAAATCTAGACTCGCAGGAGAAGGACCATGTTGTGCCCGAGGCAGCAATAGACCCTTGGAGACAAGTCGGCTGCAGGCCGATGTATTGAATCTAGACGCAATTTGAGTGTTCCATCGTCATTACAAGGCCCTAAACGTTACAATTAACTATCATTTTTGCGTCGGATTCGAAAATCTAGACTTACATAAGAACGACCATGAGGTGCCTGAGACCGCAATATCCTCTTGGATACAAGTCGACTGGAGGTCGATGTATTGAATCTCGACGCAATTTGAGTGTTCCATCGGCATTAGGAGGCCCTGAACGTTACAATTAACTATCATTTTTGCGTCGGATTCGAAAATCTAGACTTACAAGAGAACGACCATAAGGTGCCCGAGGCAGCATTAGACCCTTGGAGACAAGTCGGCTGGAGGCCGATGTATTGAATCTCGACGCAATTTGAGTGTTCCATCGTCATTAGGAGGCCCTAAACGTTACAATTAACAATCATTTTTGCGTCGGATTTGAAAATCTAGACTCACAGGAGAACGACCGTAAGGTGCCCGAGGCAGCAATAGACCCTTGGAGACAAGTCGGCTGGAGGACGATGTATTGAATCTCGACGCAATCTGAGAGTTCCATCGTCATTAGGAGGCCCTAAACGTTACAATTAACTATCATTTTTGCGTCGGAATCGATAATCTAGACATACAAGAGAATAACCATAAGGTGCCCGACGCAGCAACAGACCCTTGGAGACAAGTCGGCTGGAGGCCGATGTATTGGATCTCGACGCAATTTGAGTGTTCCAACGTCATTAGGAGGCCCTGAACGTTACAATTAACTATCATTTTTGCGTCGGATTCGAAAATCTAGACTCTCAGGAGAAGGACCATGTGGTTCCCGAGGCAGCAATAGACCCTTGGAGACAAGTCGGCTGCAGGCCGATGTATTGAATCTTGACGCAATTTGAGTGTTCCATCGTCATGTGGTGCCCGAGGCAGCAATAGACCCTTGGAGACAAGTCGGCTGCAGGCCGATGTATTGAATCTAGACGCAATTTGAGTGTTCCATCGTCATTACAAGGCCCTAAACGTTACAATTAACTATCATTTTTGCGTCGGATTCGAAAATCTAGACTTACATAAGAACGACCATGAGGTGCCTGAGACCGCAATATCCTCTTGGATACAAGTCGACTGGAGGTCGATGTATTGAATCTCGACGCAATTTGAGTCTTCTATCGTCATTAGGAGGGGCTGAACGTTACAATTAACTATCATTTTTGCGTCGGATTCGAAAATCTAGACTCACAGGAGAACGACCATAAGGTGCCCGAGGCAGCAATAGACCCTTGGAGACAAGTATTGAATGTCGACGCAATTTGAGTGTTCCAACGTCATTAGGAGGCCCTGAACGTTACAATTAACTATCATTTTTGCGTCGGATTCGAAAATCTAGACTCTCAGGAGAAGGACCATGTGGTGCCCGAGGCAGCAATAGACCCTAAGAGACAAGTCGGCTGCAGGCCGATGTATTGAATCTTGACGCAATTTGAGTGTTCCATCGTCAATACAAGGCCCTGAACGTTACAATTAACTATCATTTTTGCGTTGGATTCGAAAATCTAGACTCACAGGAGAACGACCATAAGGTGCCCGAGGCAGCAACAGACCCTTGGAGACAAGTCGGCTGGAGGCCGATGTATTGAATCTCGACGCAATTTGAGTGTTCCATCGTCATTAGGAGGCCCTAAACGTTACAATTCACTATCATTTTTGCGTCGGATTCGAAAATCTAGACTCACAGGAGAAGGACCATGTGGTGCCCAAGGCAGCACTATTGCTGGAGACAAGTCGGCTGCAGGCCGATGTATTGAATCTAGACGCAATTTGAGTGTTCCATCGTCATTACAAGGCCCTAAACGTTACAATTAACTATCATTTTTGCGTCGGATTCGAAAATCTAGACTTACATAAGAACGACCATGAGGTGCCTGAGACCGCAATATCCTCTTGGATACAAGTCGACTGGAGGTCGATGTATTGAATCTCGACGCAATTTGAGTCTTCTATCCTCATTAGGAGGGGCTGAACGTTACAATTAACTATCATTTTTGCGTCGGATTCGAAAATCTAGACTCACAGGAGAACGACCATAAGGTGCCCGAGGCAGCAATAGACCCTTGGAGACAAGTCGGCTGGAGGCCGATGTATTGAATCTCGACGCAATTTGAGTGTTTCCATCGGCATTAGGAGGCCCTGAACGTTACAATTAACTATCATTTTTGCGTCGGATTCGAAACTCTAGACTTACAAGAGAACGACCCATAAGGTGCCCGAGGCAGCATTAGACCCTCTGGAGACAAGTCGGCTGGAGGCCGATGTATTGAATCTCGACGCAATTTGAGTGTTCCATCGTCATTAGGAGGCCCTAAACGTTACAATTAACTATCATTTTTGCGTCGGATTCGATAATCTAGACTTACAAGAGAACGACCATAAGGTGCCCGAGGCAGCAACTGACCCTTGGAGACAAGTCGGCTGGAGGCCGATGTATTGAATCTCGACGCAATTTGAGTGTTCCATCGGCATTAGGAAGGCCATGAACGTTACAATTAACTATCATTTTTGCGTCGGATTCGAAAATCTAGACTCACAGGAGAACGACCATAAGGTGCCCGATGCAGCAACAGACCCTTGGAGACAAGTCGGCTGGAGGCCGATGTATTGAATCTCGACGCAATTTGAGTGTTCCATCGTCATTAGGAGGCCCTAAACGTTGCAATTCACTATCATTTTTGCGACGGATTCGAAAATCTAGACTCACAGGAGAAGGACCATGTGGTGCCCGAGGCAGCAATAGACCCTTGGAGACAAGTCGGCTGGAGGCCGATGTATTGAATCTCGACGCAATTTGAGTGTTCCATCGGCATTAGGAGGCCCTGAACGTTACAATTAACTATCATTTTTGCGTCGGATTCGAAAATCTAGACTCACCGGAGACGGACCATGTGGTACCCGAGGCAGCGATATCCCCTTGGAGACAAGTCGGCTGGAGGCCGATGTATTGAATCTCGACGCAATTTCAGAGTTCCATCGAAATTAGGAACCCCTGAACGTTACAATTAACAATCATTTTTGCGTCGGATTTGAAAATCTAGACTCACAGGAGAACGACCGTAAGGTGCCCGAGGAAGCAATAGACCCTTGGAGACAAGTCGGCTGGAGGACGATGTATTGAATCTCGACGCAATCTGAGAGTTCCATCGTCATTAGGAGGCCCTAAACGTTACAATTAACTATCATTTTTGCGTCGGAATCGATAATCTAGACATACAAGAGAATAACCATAAGGTGCCCGACGCAGCAACAGACCCTTGGAGACAAGTCGGCTGGAGGCCGATGTATTGGATCTCGACGCAATTTGAGTGTTCCATCGGCATTAGGAGGCCCTGAACGTTTTAATTTACTATCATTTTTGCGTCGGATTCGAAAATCTAGACTCACAGGAGAACGACCATAAGGTGCCCGAGGCAGCAACAGACCCTTGGAGACAAGTCGGCTGGAGGCCGATGTATTGAATCTCGAAGCAATTTGAGTGTTCCATCGTCATTAGGAGGCCCTAAACGTTACAATTCACTATCATTTTTGCGTCGGATTCGAAAATCTAGACTCACAGGAGAAGGACCATGTGGTGCCCGAGGTAGCAACAGACCCTTGGAGACAAGTCGGCTGCAGGCCGATGTATTGAATCTCGACGCAATTTGAGTGTTCCATCGTCACTACAAGGCCCTGAACGTTACAATTAACTATCATTTTTGCGTCGGATTCGAAAATCTAGACTCACAGGAGAAGGACCACGAGGTGCCCGAGGCAGCAAGAGACCCTTGGAGACAAGTCGGCTGGAGGCCGATGTATTGAATCTCGACGCAATTTGAGTGTTCCATCGTCATTAGGAGGCCCTAAACGTTACAATTCACTATCATTTTTGCGTCGGATTCGAAAATCTAGACTCGCAGGAGAAGGACCATGTGGTGCCCGAGGCAGCAATAGACCCTTGGAGGCAAGTCGGCTGCAGGCCGATGTATTGAATCTAGACGCAATTTGAGTGTTCCATCGTCATTACAAGGCGCTGAACGTTACAATTAACTATCATTTTTGCGTCGGATTCGAATATCTAGACTTACAAGAGAACGACCATGAGGTGCCTGAGACTGCAATATCCTCTTGGATACAAGTCGACTGGAGGTCGATGTATTGAATCTCGACGCAATTTGAGTCTTCTATCGTCATTAGGAGGGGCTGAACGTTACAATTCACTATCATTTTTGCGTCGGATTCGATAATCTAAACTCACAGGAGATCGACCATAAGGTGCCGAGGCAGCAACAGACCCTTGGAGACAATTCGGCTGGAGGCCGTTGTATTGAATCTCGACGCAATTTGAGTGTTCCAACGTCATCAGGAGGCCCTGAACGTTACAATTAACTATCATTTTTGCGTCGGATTCGAAAATCTAGACTCTCAGGAGAAGGGACATGTGGTGCCCGAGGCAACAATAGACCCTTGGAGGACAAGTCGGCTGCAGGCCGATGTATTGAATCTTGACGCAATTTGAGTGTTCCATCGTCAATACAAGGCCCTGAACGTTGCAATTAACTATCATTTTTGCGTCGGATTCGAAAATCTAGACTCACAGGAGAACGACCATAAGGTGCCCGAGGCAGCAACAGACCCTTGGAGACAAGTCGGCTGGAGGCCGATGTATTGAATCTCGAACGCAATTTGAGTGTTCCATCGTCATTAGGAGGCCCTAAACGTTACAATTCACTATCATTTTTGCGTCGGATTCGAAAATCTAGACTCACAGGAGAAGGACCATGTGGTGACCGAGGCAGCAATAGACCCTTGGAGACAAGTCGGCTGCAGGCCGATGTATTGAATCTAGACGCAATTTGAGTGTTCCATCGTCATTACAAGGCCCTAAACGTTACAATTAACTATCATTTTTGCGTCGGATTCGAAAATCTAGACTTACATAAGAACGACCATGAGGTGCCTGAGACCGCAATATCCTCTTGGGTACAAGTCGACTGGAGGTCGATGTATTGAATCTCGACGCAATTTGAGTCTTCTATCGTCATTAGGAGGGGCTGAACGTTACAATTAACTATCATTTTTGCGTCGGATTCGAAAATCTAGACTCACAGGAGAACGACCATAAGGTGCCCGAGGCAGCAATAGACCCTTGGAGACAAGTCGGCTGGAGGCCGATGTATGAATCTCGACGCAATTTGAGTGTTCCATCAGCATTAGGAGGCCCTGAACGTTACAATTAACTATCATTTTTGCGTCGGATTCGAAAATCTAGACTCACCGGAGACGGACCATGTGGTGCCCGAGGCAGCGATATCCCCTTGGAGACAAGTCGGCTGGAGGCCGATGTATTGAATCTCGACCGCAATTTGAGAGTTCCATCGGCATTACGAGGCCCTCAACGTTTCAATTAACTATCATTTTTGCGTCGGATTCGAAAATCTAGACTTACAAGAGAACGACCATAAGGTGCCCGAGGCAGCATTAGACCCTTGGAGACAAGTCGGCTGGAGGACGATGTATTGAATCTCGACGCAATCTGAGAGTTCCATCGTCATTAGGAGGCCCTAAACGTTGCAATTAACTATCATTTTTGCGTCGGAATCGATAATCTAGACATACAAGAGAATAACCATAAGGTGCCCGACGCAGCAACAGACCCTTGGAGACAAGTCGGCTGGAGGCCGATGTATTGGATCTCGACGCAATTTGAGTGTTCCATCGGCATTAGGAGGCCCTGAACGTTTTTAATTTACTATCATTTTTGCGTCGGATTCGAAAATCTAGACTCACAGGAGAACGACCATAAGGTGCCCGAGGCAGCAACAGACCCTTGGAGACAAGTCGGCTGGAGGCCGATGTATTGAATCTCGAAGCAATTTGAGTGTTCCATCGTCATTAGGAGGCCCTAAACGTTACAATTCACTATCATTTTTGCGTCGGATTCGAAAATCTAGACTCACAGGAGAAGGACCATGTGGTGCCCGAGGCAGCAACAGACCCTTGGAGACAAGTCGGCTGCAGGCCGATGTATTGAATCTCGACGCAATTTGAGAGTTCCATCGGCATTACGAGGCCCTCAACGTTTCAATTAACTATCATTTTTGCGTCGGATTCGAAAATCTAGACTTACAAGAGAACGACCATAAGGAGCCCGAGGCAGCATTAGACCCTTGGAGACAAGTCGGCTGGAGGCCGATGTATTGAATCTCGACGCAATTTGAGTGTTCCATCGTCATTAGGAGGCCCTATACGTTACAATTAACTATCATTTTTGCGTCGGATTCGATAATCTAGACTTACAAGAGAACGACCATAAGGTGCCCGAGGCAGCAACAGACCCTTGGAGACAAGTCGGCTGGAGGCCGATGTATTGAATCTCGACGCAATTTGAGTGTTCCATCGGCATTAGGAAGGCCATGAACGTTACAATTAACTATCATTTTTGCGTCGGATTCGAAAATCTAGACTCACAGGAGAACGACCATAAGGTGCCCGATGCAGCAACAGACCCTTGGAGACAAGTCGGCTGGAGGCCGATGTATTGAATCTCGACGCAATTTGAGTGTTCCATCGTCATTAGGAGGCCCTAAACGTTGCAATTCACTATCATTTTTGCGACGGATTCGAAAATCTAGACTCACAGGAGAAGGACCATGTGGTGCCCGAGGCAGCAATAGACCCTTGGAGACAAGTCGGCTGGAGGCCGATGTATTGAATCTCGACGCAATTTGAGTGTTCCATCGGCATTAGGAGGCCCTGAACGTTACAATTAACTATCATTTTTGCGTCGGATTCGAAAATCTAGACTCACCGGAGACGGACCATGTGGTACCCGAGGCAGCGATATCCCCTTGGAGACAAGTCGGCTGGAGGCCGATGTATTGAATCTCGACGCAATTTCAGAGTTCCATCGAAATTAGGAACCCCTGAACGTTACAATTAACAATCATTTTTGCGTCGGATTTGAAAATCT
The DNA here is from genome assembly GCF_021461395.2 of Schistocerca americana. Lineage (NCBI taxonomy): Eukaryota > Metazoa > Arthropoda > Insecta > Orthoptera > Acrididae > Schistocerca > Schistocerca americana. The sequence continues at coordinate 8,918 of NW_025726078.1, read as the reverse complement.
AGACTCACAGGAGAACGACCGTAAGGTGCCCGAGGAAGCAATAGACCCTTGGAGACAAGTCGGCTGGAGGACGATGTATTGAATCTCGACGCAATCTGAGAGTTCCATCGTCATTAGGAGGCCCTAAACGTTACAATTAACTATCATTTTTGCGTCGGAATCGATAATCTAGACATACAAGAGAATAACCATAAGGTGCCCGACGCAGCAACAGACCCTTGGAGACAAGTCGGCTGGAGGCCGATGTATTGGATCTCGACGCAATTTGAGTGTTCCATCGGCATTAGGAGGCCCTGAACGTTACAATTTACTATCATTTTTGCGTCGGATTCGAAAATCTAGACTCACAGGAGAACGACCATAAGGTGCCCGAGGCAGCAACAGACCCTTGGAGACAAGTCGGCTGGAGGCCGATGTATTGAATCTCGACGCAATTTGAGTGTTCCATCGTCATTAGGAGGCCCTAAACGTTACAATTCACTATCATTTTTGCGTCGGATTCGAAAATCTAGACTCACAGGAGAAGGACCATGTGGAGCCCGAGGCAGCAACAGACCCTTGGAGACAAGTCGGCTGCAGGCCGATGTATTGAATCTCGACGCAATTTGAGTGTTCCATCGTCACTACAAGGCCCTGAACGTTACAATTAACTATCATTTTTGCGTCGGATTCGAAAATCTAGACTCACAGGAGAAGGACCACGAGGTGCCCGAGGCAGCAATAGACCCTTGGAGACAAGTCGGCTGGAGGCCGATGTATTGAATCTCGACGCAATTTGAGTGTTCCATCGTCATTAGGAGGCCCTAAACGTTACAATTCACTATCATTTTTGCGTCGGATTCGAAAATCTAGACTCGCAGGAGAAGGACCATGTGGTGCCCGAGGCAGCAATAGACCCTTGGAGACAAGTCGGCTGCAGGCCGATGTATTGAATCTAGACGCAATTTGAGTGTTCCATCGTCATTACAAGGCGCTGAACGTTACAATTAACTACCATTTTTGCGTCGGATTCGAATATCTAGACTTACAAGAGAACGACCATGAGGTGCCTGAGACTGCAATATCCTCTTGGATACAAGTCGACTGGAGGTCGATGTATTGAATCTCGACGCAATTTGAGTCTTCTATCGTCATTAGGAGGGGCTGAACGTTACAATTCACTATCATTTTTGCGTCGGATTCGATAATCTAAACTCACAGGAGAACGACCATAAGGTGCCGAGGCAGCAACAGACCCTTGGAGACAAGTCGGCTGGAGGCCGATGTATTGAATCTCGACGCAATTTGAGTGTTCCAACGTCATTAGGAGGCCCTGAACGTTACAATTAACTATCATTTTTGCGTCGGATTTGAAAATCTAGACTCTCAGGAGAAGGACCATGTGGTGCCCGAGGCAGCAATAGACCCTTGGAGACAAGTCGGCTGCAGGCCGATGTATTGAATCTTGACGCAATTTGAGTGTTCCATCGTCAATACATGGCCCTGAACGTTACAATTAACTATCATTTTTGCGTCGGATTCGAAAATCTAGACTCACAGGAGAACGACCATAAGGTGCCCGAGGCAGCAACAGACCCTTGGAGACAAGTCGGCTGGAGGCCGATGTATTGAATCTCGACGCAATTTGAGTGTTCCATCGTCATTAGGAGGCCCTAAACGTTACAATTCACTATCATTTTTGCGTCGGATTCGAAAATCTAGACTCACAGGAGAAGGACCATGTGGTGACCGAGGCAGCAATAGACCCTTGGAGACAAGTCGGCTGCAGGCCGATGTATTGAATCTAGACGCAATTTGAGTGTTCCATCGTCATTACAAGGCCCTAAACGTTACAATTAACTATCATTTTTGCGTCGGATTCGAAAATCTAGACTTACATAAGAACGACCATGAGGTGCCTGAGACCGCAATATCCTCTTGGGTACAAGTCGACTGGAGGTCGATGTATTGAATCTCGACGCAATTTGAGTCTTCTATCGTCATTAGGAGGGGCTGAACGTTACAATTAACTATCATTTTTGCGTCGGATTCGAAAATCTAGACTCACAGGAGAACGACCATAAGGTGCCCGAGGCAGCAATAGACCCTTGGAGACAAGTCGGCTGGAGGCCGATGTATTGAATCTCGACGCAATTTGAGTGTTCCATCAGCATTAGGAGGCCCTGAACGTTACAATTAACTATCATTTTTGCGTCGGATTCGAAAATCTAGACTCACCGGAGACGGACCATGTGGTGCCCGAGGCAGCGATATCCCCTTGGAGACAAGTCGGCTGGAGGCCGATGTATTGAATCTCGACGCAATTTGAGAGTTCCATCGGCATTACGAGGCCCTCAACGTTTCAATTAACTATCATTTTTGCGTCGGATTCGAAAATCTAGACTTACAAGAGAACGACCATAAGGTGCCCGAGGCAGCATTAGACCCTTGGAGACAAGTCGGCTGGAGGACGATGTATTGAATCTCGACGCAATCTGAGAGTTCCATCGTCATTAGGAGGCCCTAAACGTTGCAATTAACTATCATTTTTGCGTCGGAATCGATAATCTAGACATACAAGAGAATAACCATAAGGTGCCCGACGCAGCAACAGACCCTTGGAGACAAGTCGGCTGGAGGCCGATGTATTGGATCTCGACGCAATTTGAGTGTTCCATCGGCATTAGGAGGCCCTGAACGTTTTAATTTACTATCATTTTTGCGTCGGATTCGAAAATCTAGACTCACAGGAGAACGACCATAAGGTGCCCGAGGCAGCAACAGACCCTTGGAGACAAGTCGGCTGGAGGCCGATGTATTGAATCTCGAAGCAATTTGAGTGTTCCATCGTCATTAGGAGGCCCTAAACGTTACAATTCACTATCATTTTTGCGTCGGATTCGAAAATCTAGACTCACAGGAGAAGGACCATGTGGTGCCCGAGGCAGCAACAGACCCTTGGAGACAAGTCGGCTGCAGGCCGATGTATTGAATCTCGACGCAATTTGAGAGTTCCATCGGCATTACGAGGCCCTCAACGTTTCAATTAACTATCATTTTTGCGTCGGATTCGAAAATCTAGACTTACAAGAGAACGACCATAAGGAGCCCGAGGCAGCATTAGACCCTTGGAGACAAGTCGGCTGGAGGCCGATGTATTGAATCTCGACGCAATTTGAGTGTTCCATCGTCATTAGGAGGCCCTATACGTTACAATTAACTATCATTTTTGCGTCGGATTCGATAATCTAGACTTACAAGAGAACGACCATAAGGTGCCCGAGGCAGCAACAGACCCTTGGAGACAAGTCGGCTGGAGGCCGATGTATTGAATCTCGACGCAATTTGAGTGTTCCATCGGCATTAGGAAGGCCATGAACGTTACAATTAACTATCATTTTTGCGTCGGATTCGAAAATCTAGACTCACAGGAGAACGACCATAAGGTGCCCGATGCAGCAACAGACCCTTGGAGACAAGTCGGCTGGAGGCCGATGTATTGAATCTCGACGCAATTTGAGTGTTCCATCGTCATTAGGAGGCCCTAAACGTTGCAATTCACTATCATTTTTGCGACGGATTCGAAAATCTAGACTCACAGGAGAAGGACCATGTGGTGCCCGAGGCAGCAATAGACCCTTGGAGACAAGTCGGCTGGAGGCCGATGTATTGAATCTCGACGCAATTTGAGTGTTCCATCGGCATTAGGAGGCCCTGAACGTTACAATTAACTATCATTTTTGCGTCGGATTCGAAAATCTAGACTCACCGGAGACGGACCATGTGGTACCCGAGGCAGCGATATCCCCTTGGAGACAAGTCGGCTGGAGGCCGATGTATTGAATCTCGACGCAATTTCAGAGTTCCATCGAAATTAGGAACCCCTGAACGTTACAATTAACAATCATTTTTGCGTCGGATTTGAAAATCTAGACTCACAGGAGAACGACCGTAAGGTGCCCGAGGAAGCAATAGACCCTTGGAGACAAGTCGGCTGGAGGACGATGTATTGAATCTCGACGCAATCTGAGAGTTCCATCGTCATTAGGAGGCCCTAAACGTTACAATTAACTATCATTTTTGCGTCGGAATCGATAATCTAGACATACAAGAGAATAACCATAAGGTGCCCGACGCAGCAACAGACCCTTGGAGACAAGTCGGCTGGAGGCCGATGTATTGGATCTCGACGCAATTTGAGTGTTCCATCGGCATTAGGAGGCCCTGAACGTTACAATTTACTATCATTTTTGCGTCGGATTCGAAAATCTAGACTCACAGGAGAACGACCATAAGGTGCCCGAGGCAGCAACAGACCCTTGGAGACAAGTCGGCTGGAGGCCGATGTATTGAATCTCGACGCAATTTGAGTGTTCCATCGTCATTAGGAGGCCCTAAACGTTACAATTCACTATCATTTTTGCGTCGGATTCGAAAATCTAGACTCACAGGAGAAGGACCATGTGGAGCCCGAGGCAGCAACAGACCCTTGGAGACAAGTCGGCTGCAGGCCGATGTATTGAATCTCGACGCAATTTGAGTGTTCCATCGTCACTACAAGGCCCTGAACGTTACAATTAACTATCATTTTTGCGTCGGATTCGAAAATCTAGACTCACAGGAGAAGGACCACGAGGTGCCCGAGGCAGCAAGAGACCCTTGGAGACAAGTCGGCTGGAGGCCGATGTATTGAATCTCGACGCAATTTGAGTGTTCCATCGTCATTAGGAGGCCCTAAACGTTACAATTCACTATCATTTTTGCGTCGGATTCGAAAATCTAGACTCGCAGGAGAAGGACCATGTGGTGCCCGAGGCAGCAATAGACCCTTGGAGACAAGTCGGCTGCAGGCCGATGTATTGAATCTAGACGCAATTTGAGTGTTCCATCGTCATTACAAGGCGCTGAACGTTACAATTAACTACCATTTTTGCGTCGGATTCGAATATCTAGACTTACAAGAGAACGACCATGAGGTGCCTGAGACTGCAATATCCTCTTGGATACAAGTCGACTGGAGGTCGATGTATTGAATCTCGACGCAATTTGAGTCTTCTATCGTCATTAGGAGGGGCTGAACGTTACAATTCACTATCATTTTTGCGTCGGATTCGATAATCTAAACTCACAGGAGAACGACCATAAGGTGCCGAGGCAGCAACAGACCCTTGGAGACAAGTCGGCTGGAGGCCGATGTATTGAATCTCGACGCAATTTGAGTGTTCCAACGTCATTAGGAGGCCCTGAACGTTACAATTAACTATCATTTTTGCGTCGGATTTGAAAATCTAGACTCTCAGGAGAAGGACCATGTGGTGCCCGAGGCAGCAATAGACCCTTGGAGACAAGTCGGCTGCAGGCCGATGTATTGAATCTTGACGCAATTTGAGTGTTCCATCGTCAATACATGGCCCTGAACGTTACAATTAACTATCATTTTTGCGTCGGATTCGAAAATCTAGACTCACAGGAGAACGACCATAAGGTGCCCGAGGCAGCAACAGACCCTTGGAGACAAGTCGGCTGGAGGCCGATGTATTGAATCTCGACGCAATTTGAGTGTTCCATCGTCATTAGGAGGCCCTAAACGTTACAATTCACTATCATTTTTGCGTCGGATTCGAAAATCTAGACTCACAGGAGAAGGACCATGTGGTGCCCGAGGCAGCAATAGACCATTGGAGACAAGGCGGCTGCAGGCCGATGTACTGAATCTTGACGCAATTTGAGTGTTCCATCGTCATTACAAGGCCCTGATCGTTACAATTAACTATCATTTTTGCGTCGGATTCGAAAATCTAGACTCACAGGAGAACGACCATAAGGTGCCAGAGGCAGCAATAGACCCTTGGAGACAAGTCGGCTGGAGGCCGATGTATTGAATCTCGACGCAATTTGAGTGTTCCATCGTCATTAGGAGGCCCTAAACGTTACAATTAACTATCATTTTTGCGTCGGATTCGATAATCTAGACTTACAAGAGAACGACCATAAGGTGCCCGAGGCAGCAACAGACCCTTGGAGACTAGTCGGCTGGAGGCCGATGTATTGAATCTCGACGCAATTTGAGAGTTCCATCGGCATTACGAGGCCCTCAACGTTTCAATTAACTATCATTTTTGCGTCGGATTCGAAAATCTAGACTTACAAGAGAACGACCATAAGGTGCCCCGAGGCAGCATTAGACGCTTGGAGACAAGTCGGCTGGAGGCCGATGTATTGAATCTCGACGCAATTTGAGTGTTCCATCGGCATTAGGAGGCCATGAACGTTACAATTAACTATCATTTTTGCGTCGGATTCGAAAATCTAGACTCACAGGAGTACGACCATAAGGTGCCCGAGGCAGCAACAGACCCTTGGAGACAAGTCGGCTGGAGGCCGATGTATTGAATCTCGACGCAATTTGAGTGTTTCCATCGTCATTAGGAGGCCCTAAACGTTACAATTCACTATCATTTATGCGACGGATTCGAAAATCTAGACTCACAGGAGAAGGACCATGTGGTGCCCGAGGCAGCAATAGACCCTAGGAGACAAGTCGGCTGGAGGCCGATGTATTGAATCTCGACGCAATTTGAGTGTTCCATCGGCATTAGGAGGCCCTGAACGTTACAATTAACTATCATTTTTGCGTCGGATTCGAAAATCTAGACTCACCGGAGACGGACCATGTGGTGCCCGAGGCATCGATATCCCCTTGGAGACAAGTCGGCTGGAGGCCGATGTATTGAATCTCGACGCAATTTGAGAGTTCCATCGTCATTAGGAGGCCCTGACCGTTACAATTAACAATCATTTTTGCGTCGGATTTGAAAATCTAGACTCACAGGAGAACGACCATAAGGTGCCCGAGGAAGCAATAGACCCTTGTAGACAAGTCGGCTGGAGGACGATGTATTGAATCTCGACGCAATCTGAGAGTTCCATCGTCATTAGGAGGCCCTAAACGTTACAATTAACTATCATTTTTGCGTCGGAATCGATAATCTAGACATACAAGAGAATGACCATAAGGTGCCCGACGCAGCAACAGACCCTTGGAGACAAGTCGGCTGGAGGCCGATGTATTGAATCTCGACGCAATTTGAGTGTTCCATCGTCATTAGGAGGCCCTAAACGTTACAATTCACTATCATTTTTGCTTCGGATTCGAAAATCTAGACTCACAGGAGAAGGACCATGTAGTGCCCCGAATCAGCAACAGACCCTTGGAGACAAGTCGGCTGCAGGCCGGTATTGAATCTCGACGCAATTTGAGTGTTCCATCGTCACTACATGGCCCTGAACGTTACAATTAACTATCATTTTTGCGTCGGATTCGAAAATCTAGACTCACAGGAGAACGACCATAAGGTGCCCGAGGCAGCAACAGACCCTTGGAGACAAGTCGGCTTGGAGGCCGATGTATTGAATCTCGACGCAATTTGAGTGTTCCATCGTCATTAGGAGGCCCTAAACGTTACAATTCACTATCATTTTTGCGTCGGATTCGAAAATCTAGACTCACAGGAGAAGGACCATGTGGTGCCCGAGGCAGCAATAGACCATTGGAGACAAGGCGGCTGAAGGCCGATGTACTGAATCTTGACGCAATTTGAGTGTTCCATCGTCATTACAAGGCCCTGATCGTTACAATTAACTATCATTTTTGCGTCGGATTCGAAAATCTAGACTCACAGGAGAACGACCATAAGGTGCCAGAGGCAGCAATAGACCCTTGGAGACAAGTCGGCTGGAGGCCGATGTATTGAATCTCGACGCATTTGAGTGTTCCATCGTCATTAGGAGGCCCTAAACGTTACAATTAACTATCATTTTTGCGTCGGATTCGATAATCTAGACTTACAAGAGAACGACCATAAGGTGCCCGAGGCAGCAACAGACCCTTGGAGACAAGTCGGCTGGAGGCCGATGTATTGAATCTCGACGCAATTTGAGTGTTCCATCGGCATTAGGAAGGCCATGAACGTTACAATTAACTATCATTTTTGCGTCGGATTCGAAAATCTAGACTCACAGGAGAACGACCATAAGGTGCCCGATGCAGCAACAGACCCTTGGAGACAAGTCGGCTGGAGGCCGATGTATTGAATCTCGACGCAATGTGAGTGTTCCATCGTCATTAGGAGGCCCTAAACGTTGCAATTCACTATCATTTTTGCGACGGATTCGAAAATCTAGACTCACAGGAGAAGGACCATGTGGTGCCCGAGGCAGCAATAGACCCTTGGAGACAAGTCGGCTGGAGGCCGATGTATTGAATCTCGACGCAATTTGAGTGTTCCATCGGCATTAGGAGGCCCTGAACGTTACAATTAACTATCATTTTTGCGTCGGATTCGAAAATCTAGACTCACCGGAGACGGACCATGTGGTACCCGAGGCAGCGATATCCCCTTGGAGACAAGTCGGCTGGAGGCCGATGTATTGAATCTCGACGCAATTTCAGAGTTCCATCGAAATTAGGAACCCCTGAACGTTACAATTAACAATCATTTTTGCGTCGGATTTGAAAATCTAGACTCACAGGAGAACGACCGTAAGGTGCCCGAGGAAGCAATAGACCCTTGGAGACAAGTCGGCTGGAGGACGATGTATTGAATCTCGACGCAATCTGAGAGTTCCATCGTCATTAGGAGGCCCTAAACGTTACAATTAACTATCATTTTTGCGTCGGAATCGATAATCTAGACATACAAGAGAATAACCATAAGGTGCCCGACGCAGCAACAGACCCTTGGAGACAAGTCGGCTGGAGGCCGATGTATTGGATCTCGACGCAATTTGAGTGTTCCATCGGCATTAGGAGGCCCTGAACGTTACAATTTACTATCATTTTTGCGTCGGATTCGAAAATCTAGACTCACAGGAGAACGACCATAAGGTGCCCGAGGCAGCAACAGACCCTTGGAGACAAGTCGGCTGGAGGCCGATGT
>NW_025726077.1:142500-145000 GCF_021461395.2 Schistocerca americana | reverse complement strand
GCATATGACTACTGGCAGGATCAACCAGGGAGCTGCGTCAACTAGAGCTGAGCAGCCGGCCGCCCGGGAGTGTGTCCCGGGGGCCCGCGCGAACACGCAAGCGTCCGCTCAATTATTCTGCAAACAGGAGGAGGCTGAGCTCCCCTGCACAATACACCTCGAAACCCTCTCAGGTCCCGGCGGCGCGCAGCGCCGTCCTAAGTACTTGGTCGGGTTCGAGAGAGGCGCAATCGCCCGGAGTTTGGCGAGTAGACGCTTTAGGTGCGACCACCCGTGCTCCCAACTGAGCTTGCCGCTGCCGACAGAGGCCCGGGAGCGTGCTGTCGTGGCATTGCCGGCGGGAGACAACACGCGCCACCTACGGTGGCCGGCAGCTCCAACGCCAGCGCCACAGAAGGACAAAAGCCCCACTTGGGTGCCGAAGCGAACGCGCCAACACGTCCGCACAGCTGCGATACAAACCACCTGCGAGAACCGCAGAGGCGACCGAGCAGCAGACGGCGTCGCGGCGCCGAGCGCCGGGCGGCGGCGCATCCTCAGCGCACACAGTCCTCAATCGGACCAGCACACTGCAGATGTCCACCGCGCTTCGCACCGGGCCCGCGAGGACCTACTTTGGCCGCACGGCGCCGCGTGCAGGGTGCGCCGGCGCGCAGCTGCGCCGCCTGCCGCCTCCGTCGGCCGGCGCGCCTGCCACTGGCCGCCCCCACCAGCCGGCTGTAGCGCGTGCGCCCACGCACCGCGCGGCCAGCACGCCGGGAGGCCCCCCCTCACCGGCCGGGGACGGTCCCACCCAGCCACCGCCGCGTATCGCTTCACACCCACATGCCATTCACGTTCGTGGGCATGGTGGGTATCGCTGAAACAACCGGTTGGTAGCTCAACCGATCGTCGCCATCACTGATTCACCTCTAGCGAGAACAACCGCACCACAACGGTTTACCAGTTGTTCATTTGCGTAACGTCACCAGCAAACGTAGACGTCCATCGCCATTTGCAAATTCAACGATTGTTGCATGCCTGTGTCAGGTGTCACGACACACTATGTCTGCCCACATACACGCAACAACATGTGCACGCTTCGCGAACACGTGGAAGGTGGCCCCCGTACGTATGCGATGTCCATTGCGCGAACGACTGTCAACCGGCCTCTGTCGCATGTCGCAGATGTGGAACGCAGTGCACCATGCTATCACGGTGAGTGAGAAGAGACGACTACGTCTGACAACACGCGCCACTACATCAACAGACGGCTCATGCTGATCGCCATCCACGGCATACCATACTGCAATCCAGCTCTTATAGGGAGACGACACGTAGCTGAGTGCACAATATTTGGACCGTATGGTTCGCCGTTGTTGGCGCAGTCGTGGTACGGTCACACATGTACCACGATGTATCATTCAGTACATGAGGACCAATGTGCAGTACAGTGTGTGATTTGGACGTACAACATCAGCGGACAGTTGACACAAGCCGTACCACAACGTAGGCTGTGCTTCGCCATGCGAATGCCAATGAACAACTGCGAAGGGCATTGAGCATGTACGTCCTGCTGCCATCCGCATTACAGTGTATAGCTGCAAGGTGTTTAACATGAAGCGATACTCTGGGGACCGGGCAGTGCGGGTAGCAAACTATATTGCGGGGGTTGCAGTTAGGCAACACTACACTAATTTAACGCGTCGTATGACAATTACAGAGCAGGTTAAGGCCCAACGTGTGTTGGGTTAAGGCCCAACGTGTGTTGGGTTAAGGCCCAACGTGTGTTGGGTTAAGGCCCAACGTGTGTTGGGTTAAGGCCCAACGTGTGTTGGGTTAAGGCCCAACGTGTGTTGGGTTAAGGCCCAACGTGTGTTGGGTTAAGGCCCAACGTGTGTTGGGTTAAGGCCCAACGTGTGTTGGGTTAAGGCCCAACGTGTGTTGGGTTAAGGCCCAACGTGTGTTGGGTTAAGGCCCAACGTGTGTTGGGTTAAGGCCCAACGTGTGTTGGGTTAAGGCCCAACGTGTGTTGGGTTAAGGCCCAACGTGTGTTGGGTTAAGGCCCAACGTGTGTTGGGTTAAGGCCCAACGTGTGTTGGGTTAAGGCCCAACGTGTGTTGGGTTAAGGCCCAACGTGTGTTGGGTTAAGGCCCAACGTGTGTTGGGTTAAGGCCCAACGTGTGTTGGGTTAAGGCCCAACGTGTGTTGGGTTAAGGCCCAACGTGTGTTGGGTTAAGGCCCAACGTGTGTTGGGTTAAGGCCCAACGTGTGTTGGGTTAAGGCCCAACGTGTGTTGGGTTAAGGCCCAACGTGGGTTAGGTTAAGGCGCAACGCGGGTTAGGTTAAGGCGCAACGCGGGTTAGGTTAAGGCGCAACGCGGGTTAGGTTAAGGCGCAACGCGGGTTAGGTTAAGGCGCAACGCGGGTTAGGTTAAGGCGCAACGCGGGTTAGGTTAAGGCGCAACGCGGGTTAGGTTAAGGCGCAACGCGGGTTACGTTAAGGCGCAACGCGGGTTACG
>NW_025726077.1:130000-132500 GCF_021461395.2 Schistocerca americana | reverse complement strand
GCCACAGAAGGACAAAAGCCCCACTTGGGTGCCGAAGCGAACGCGCCAACACGTCCGCACAGCTGCGATACAAACCACCTGCGAGAACCGCAGAGGCGACCGAGCAGCAGACGGCGTCGCGGCGCCGAGCGCCGGGCGGCGGCGCATCCTCAGCGCACACAGTCCTCAATCGGACCAGCACACTGCAGATGTCCACCGCGCTTCGCACCGGGCCCGCGAGGACCTACTTTGGCCGCACGGCGCCGCGTGCAGGGTGCGCCGGCGCGCAGCTGCGCCGCCTGCCGCCTCCGTCGGCCGGCGCGCCTGCCACTGGCCGCCCCCACCAGCCGGCTGTAGCGCGTGCGCCCACGCACCGCGCGGCCAGCACGCCGGGAGGCCCCCCCTCACCGGCCGGGGACGGTCCCACCCAGCCACCGCCGCGTATCGCTTCACACCCACATGCCATTCACGTTCGTGGGCATGGTGGGTATCGCTGAAACAACCGGTTGGTAGCTCAACCGATCGTCGCCATCACTGATTCACCTCTAGCGAGAACAACCGCACCACAACGGTTTACCAGTTGTTCATTTGCGTAACGTCACCAGCAAACGTAGACGTCCATCGCCATTTGCAAATTCAACGATTGTTGCATGCCTGTGTCAGGTGTCACGACACACTATGTCTGCCCACATACACGCAACAACATGTGCACGCTTCGCGAACACGTGGAAGGTGGCCCCCGTACGTATGCGATGTCCATTGCGCGAACGACTGTCAACCGGCCTCTGTCGCATGTCGCAGATGTGGAACGCAGTGCACCATGCTATCACGGTGAGTGAGAAGAGACGACTACGTCTGACAACACGCGCCACTACATCAACAGACGGCTCATGCTGATCGCCATCCACGGCATACCATACTGCAATCCAGCTCTTATAGGGAGACGACACGTAGCTGAGTGCACAATATTTGGACCGTATGGTTCGCCGTTGTTGGCGCAGTCGTGGTACGGTCACACATGTACCACGATGTATCATTCAGTACATGAGGACCAATGTGCAGTACAGTGTGTGATTTGGACGTACAACATCAGCGGACAGTTGACACAAGCCGTACCACAACGTAGGCTGTGCTTCGCCATGCGAATGCCAATGAACAACTGCGAAGGGCATTGAGCATGTACGTCCTGCTGCCATCCGCATTACAGTGTATAGCTGCAAGGTGTTTAACATGAAGCGATACTCTGGGGACCGGGCAGTGCGGGTAGCAAACTATATTGCGGGGGTTGCAGTTAGGCAACACTACACTAATTTAACGCGTCGTATGACAATTACAGAGCAGGTTAAGGCCCAACGTGTGTTGGGTTAAGGCCCAACGTGTGTTGGGTTAAGGCCCAACGTGTGTTGGGTTAAGGCCCAACGTGTGTTGGGTTAAGGCCCAACGTGTGTTGGGTTAAGGCCCAACGTGTGTTGGGTTAAGGCCCAACGTGTGTTGGGTTAAGGCCCAACGTGTGTTGGGTTAAGGCCCAACGTGTGTTGGGTTAAGGCCCAACGTGTGTTGGGTTAAGGCCCAACGTGTGTTGGGTTAAGGCCCAACGTGTGTTGGGTTAAGGCCCAACGTGTGTTGGGTTAAGGCCCAACGTGTGTTGGGTTAAGGCCCAACGTGTGTTGGGTTAAGGCCCAACGTGTGTTGGGTTAAGGCCCAACGTGTGTTGGGTTAAGGCCCAACGTGTGTTGGGTTAAGGCCCAACGTGTGTTGGGTTAAGGCCCAACGTGTGTTGGGTTAAGGCCCAACGTGTGTTGGGTTAAGGCCCAACGTGTGTTGGGTTAAGGCCCAACGTGTGTTGGGTTAAGGCCCAACGTGTGTTGGGTTAAGGCCCAACGTGTGTTGGGTTAAGGCCCAACGCGTGTTGGGTTAAGGCCCAACGCGGGTTAGGTTAAGGCGCAACGCGGGTTAGGTTAAGGCGCAACGCGGGTTAGGTTAAGGCGCAACGCGGGTTAGGTTAAGGCGCAACGCGGGTTAGGTTAAGGCGCAACGCGGGTTAGGTTAAGGCGCAACGCGGGTTAGGTTAAGGCGCAACGCGGGTTACGTTAAGGCGCAACGCGGGTTACGTTAAGGCGCAACGCGGGTTACGTTAAGGCGCAACGCGGGTTACGTTAAGGCGCAATATAGGTTAGGTTAAGGCGCAATATAGGTTAGGTTAAGGCGCAATATAGGTTAGGTTAAGGCGCAATACGGGTTAGGTTAAGGCGCAATACGGGTTAGGTTAAGGCGCAATACGGGTTAGGTTAAGGCGCAATACGGGTTAGGTTAAGGCACAATACGGGTTAGGTTAAGGCACAATACGGGTTAGGTTAAGGCACAATACGGGTTAGGTTAAGGCACAATACGGGTTAGGTTAAGGCACAATACGGGTTAGGTTAAGGCACAATACGGGTTAGGTTAAGGCACAATACGGGTTAGGTTAAGGCACAATACGGGTTAGGTTAAGGCACAATACGGGTTAGGTTAAGGCACAATA
>NW_025726077.1:117500-120000 GCF_021461395.2 Schistocerca americana | reverse complement strand
CGGCCGGGGACGGTCCCACCCAGCCACCGCCGCGTATCGCTTCACACCCACATGCCATTCACGTTCGTGGGCATGGTGGGTATCGCTGAAACAACCGGTTGGTAGCTCAACCGATCGTCGCCATCACTGATTCACCTCTAGCGAGAACAACCGCACCACAACGGTTTACCAGTTGTTCATTTGCGTAACGTCACCAGCAAACGTAGACGTCCATCGCCATTTGCAAATTCAACGATTGTTGCATGCCTGTGTCAGGTGTCACGACACACTATGTCTGCCCACATACACGCAACAACATGTGCACGCTTCGCGAACACGTGGAAGGTGGCCCCCGTACGTATGCGATGTCCATTGCGCGAACGACTGTCAACCGGCCTCTGTCGCATGTCGCAGATGTGGAACGCAGTGCACCATGCTATCACGGTGAGTGAGAAGAGACGACTACGTCTGACAACACGCGCCACTACATCAACAGACGGCTCATGCTGATCGCCATCCACGGCATACCATACTGCAATCCAGCTCTTATAGGGAGACGACACGTAGCTGAGTGCACAATATTTGGACCGTATGGTTCGCCGTTGTTGGCGCAGTCGTGGTACGGTCACACATGTACCACGATGTATCATTCAGTACATGAGGACCAATGTGCAGTACAGTGTGTGATTTGGACGTACAACATCAGCGGACAGTTGACACAAGCCGTACCACAACGTAGGCTGTGCTTCGCCATGCGAATGCCAATGAACAACTGCGAAGGGCATTGAGCATGTACGTCCTGCTGCCATCCGCATTACAGTGTATAGCTGCAAGGTGTTTAACATGAAGCGATACTCTGGGGACCGGGCAGTGCGGGTAGCAAACTATATTGCGGGGGTTGCAGTTAGGCAACACTACACTAATTTAACGCGTCGTATGACAATTACAGAGCAGGTTAAGGCCCAACGTGTGTTGGGTTAAGGCCCAACGTGTGTTGGGTTAAGGCCCAACGTGTGTTGGGTTAAGGCCCAACGTGTGTTGGGTTAAGGCCCAACGTGTGTTGGGTTAAGGCCCAACGTGTGTTGGGTTAAGGCCCAACGTGTGTTGGGTTAAGGCCCAACGTGTGTTGGGTTAAGGCCCAACGTGTGTTGGGTTAAGGCCCAACGTGTGTTGGGTTAAGGCCCAACGTGTGTTGGGTTAAGGCCCAACGTGTGTTGGGTTAAGGCCCAACGTGTGTTGGGTTAAGGCCCAACGTGTGTTGGGTTAAGGCCCAACGTGTGTTGGGTTAAGGCCCAACGTGTGTTGGGTTAAGGCCCAACGTGTGTTGGGTTAAGGCCCAACGTGTGTTGGGTTAAGGCCCAACGTGTGTTGGGTTAAGGCCCAACGTGTGTTGGGTTAAGGCCCAACGTGTGTTGGGTTAAGGCCCAACGCGGGTTAGGTTAAGGCGCAACGCGGGTTAGGTTAAGGCGCAACGCGGGTTAGGTTAAGGCGCAACGCGGGTTAGGTTAAGGCGCAACGCGGGTTAGGTTAAGGCGCAACGCGGGTTAGGTTAAGGCGCAACGCGGGTTAGGTTAAGGCGCAACGCGGGTTAGGTTAAGGCGCAACGCGGGTTACGTTAAGGCGCAACGCGGGTTACGTTAAGGCGCAACGCGGGTTACGTTAAGGCGCAACGCGGGTTACGTTAAGGCGCAATATAGGTTAGGTTAAGGCGCAATATAGGTTAGGTTAAGGCGCAATATAGGTTAGGTTAAGGCGCAATACGGGTTAGGTTAAGGCGCAATACGGGTTAGGTTAAGGCGCAATACGGGTTAGGTTAAGGCGCAATACGGGTTAGGTTAAGGCACAATACGGGTTAGGTTAAGGCACAATACGGGTTAGGTTAAGGCACAATACGGGTTAGGTTAAGGCACAATATGGGTTAGGTTAAGGCACAATACGGGTTAGGTTAAGGCACAATACGGGTTAGGTTAAGGCACAATACGGGTTAGGTTAAGGCACAATACGGGTTAGGTTAAGGCACAATACGGGTTAGGTTAAGGCACAATACGGGTTAGGTTAAGGCACAATACGGGTTAGGTTAAGGCACAATACGGGTTAGGTTAAGGCACAATACGGGTTAGGTTAAGGCACAATACGGGTTAGGTTAAGGTACAATACGGGTTAGGTTAAGGTACAATACGGGTTAGGTTAAGGTACAATACGGGTTAGGTTAAGGTACAATACGGGTTAGGTTAAGGTACAATACGGGTTAGGTTAAGGTACAATACGGGTTAGGTTAAGGTACAATACGGGTTAGGTTAAGGTACAATACGGGTTAGGTTAAGGTACAATACGGGTTAGGTTAAGGTACACATTGTTGTAAGGAAAGGTGTTTTGGGGGGGGGGGGGGGGCCGGTTTGTTGATTGTGATTATCGTAAGTAAATGACTGCGGCATCATCTGATTTGCCACGTCAGGGTGCACCTTTGGCTCATAACAGGCGGCGCTCTGATTCCATGCTTGTGGCAGACCTGTGTCTTTCA
>NW_025726077.1:105000-110000 GCF_021461395.2 Schistocerca americana | reverse complement strand
AAGCCGCAGGCTCCACTCCTGGTGGTGCCCTTCCGTCAATTCCTTTAAGTTTCAGCTTTGCAACCATACTTCCCCCGGAACCCAAAAGCTTTGGTTTCCCGGAGGCTGCCCGCCGAGTCATCGGAGGAACTGCGGCGGATCGCTGGCTGGCATCGTTTATGGTTAGAACTAGGGCGGTATCTGATCGCCTTCGAACCTCTAACTTTCGTTCTTGATTAATGAAAACATACTTGGCAAATGCTTTCGCTTCTGTTCGTCTTGCGACGATCCAAGAATTTCACCTCTAACGTCGCAATACGAATGCCCCCGCCTGTCCCTATTAATCATTACCTCGGGTTCCGAAAACCAACAAAATAGAACCGAGGTCCTATTCCATTATTCCATGCACACAGTATTCAGGCGGGCTTGCCTGCTTTAAGCACTCTAATTTGTTCAAAGTAAACGTGCCGGCCCACCGAGACACTCACTCAAGAGCACCCTGGTAGGATTGCAACGGGGTCCGCCTCGGGACGCACGAGCACGCACGAGGCGCGTCGCACGCCTTCAGCTCGCCCCACCGGCAGGACGTCCCACGATACATGCCAGTTAAACACCGACGGGCGGTGAACCAACAGCGTGGGACACAAATCCAACTACGAGCTTTTTAACCGCAACAACTTTAATATACGCTATTGGAGCTGGAATTACCGCGGCTGCTGGCACCAGACTTGCCCTCCAATAGATACTCGTTAAAGGATTTAAAGTGTACTCATTCCGATTACGGGGCCTCGGATGAGTCCCGTATCGTTATTTTTCGTCACTACCTCCCCGTGCCGGGAGTGGGTAATTTGCGCGCCTGCTGCCTTCCTTGGATGTGGTAGCCGTTTCTCAGGCTCCCTCTCCGGAATCGAACCCTGATTCCCCGTTACCCGTTACAACCATGGTAGGCGCAGAACCTACCATCGACAGTTGATAAGGCAGACATTTGAAAGATGCGTCGCCGGTACGAGGACCGTGCGATCAGCCCAAAGTTATTCAGAGTCACCAAGGCAAACGGACCGGACGAGCCGACCGATTGGTTTTGATCTAATAAAAGCGTCCCTTCCATCTCTGGTCGGGACTCTGTTTGCATGTATTAGCTCTAGAATTACCACAGTTATCCAAGTAACGTGGGTACGATCTAAGGAACCATAACTGATTTAATGAGCCATTCGCGGTTTCACCTTAATGCGGCTTGTACTGAGACATGCATGGCTTAATCTTTGAGACAAGCATATGACTACTGGCAGGATCAACCAGGGAGCTGCGTCAACTAGAGCTGAGCAGCCGGCCGCCCGGGAGTGTGTCCCGGGGGCCCGCGCGAACACGCAAGCGTCCGCTCAATTATTCTGCAAACAGGAGGAGGCTGAGCTCCCCTGCACAATACACCTCGAAACCCTCTCAGGTCCCGGCGGCGCGCAGCGCCGTCCTAAGTACTTGGTCGGGTTCGAGAGAGGCGCAATCGCCCGGAGTTTGGCGAGTAGACGCTTTAGGTGCGACCACCCGTGCTCCCAACTGAGCTTGCCGCTGCCGACAGAGGCCCGGGAGCGTGCTGTCGTGGCATTGCCGGCGGGAGACAACACGCGCCACCTACGGTGGCCGGCAGCTCCAACGCCAGCGCCACAGAAGGACAAAAGCCCCACTTGGGTGCCGAAGCGAACGCGCCAACACGTCCGCACAGCTGCGATACAAACCACCTGCGAGAACCGCAGAGGCGACCGAGCAGCAGACGGCGTCGCGGCGCCGAGCGCCGGGCGGCGGCGCATCCTCAGCGCACACAGTCCTCAATCGGACCAGCACACTGCAGATGTCCACCGCGCTTCGCACCGGGCCCGCGAGGACCTACTTTGGCCGCACGGCGCCGCGTGCAGGGTGCGCCGGCGCGCAGCTGCGCCGCCTGCCGCCTCCGTCGGCCGGCGCGCCTGCCACTGGCCGCCCCCACCAGCCGGCTGTAGCGCGTGCGCCCACGCACCGCGCGGCCAGCACGCCGGGAGGCCCCCCCTCACCGGCCGGGGACGGTCCCACCCAGCCACCGCCGCGTATCGCTTCACACCCACATGCCATTCACGTTCGTGGGCATGGTGGGTATCGCTGAAACAACCGGTTGGTAGCTCAACCGATCGTCGCCATCACTGATTCACCTCTAGCGAGAACAACCGCACCACAACGGTTTACCAGTTGTTCATTTGCGTAACGTCACCAGCAAACGTAGACGTCCATCGCCATTTGCAAATTCAACGATTGTTGCATGCCTGTGTCAGGTGTCACGACACACTATGTCTGCCCACATACACGCAACAACATGTGCACGCTTCGCGAACACGTGGAAGGTGGCCCCCGTACGTATGCGATGTCCATTGCGCGAACGACTGTCAACCGGCCTCTGTCGCATGTCGCAGATGTGGAACGCAGTGCACCATGCTATCACGGTGAGTGAGAAGAGACGACTACGTCTGACAACACGCGCCACTACATCAACAGACGGCTCATGCTGATCGCCATCCACGGCATACCATACTGCAATCCAGCTCTTATAGGGAGACGACACGTAGCTGAGTGCACAATATTTGGACCGTATGGTTCGCCGTTGTTGGCGCAGTCGTGGTACGGTCACACATGTACCACGATGTATCATTCAGTACATGAGGACCAATGTGCAGTACAGTGTGTGATTTGGACGTACAACATCAGCGGACAGTTGACACAAGCCGTACCACAACGTAGGCTGTGCTTCGCCATGCGAATGCCAATGAACAACTGCGAAGGGCATTGAGCATGTACGTCCTGCTGCCATCCGCATTACAGTGTATAGCTGCAAGGTGTTTAACATGAAGCGATACTCTGGGGACCGGGCAGTGCGGGTAGCAAACTATATTGCGGGGGTTGCAGTTAGGCAACACTACACTAATTTAACGCGTCGTATGACAATTACAGAGCAGGTTAAGGCCCAACGTGTGTTGGGTTAAGGCCCAACGTGTGTTGGGTTAAGGCCCAACGTGTGTTGGGTTAAGGCCCAACGTGTGTTGGGTTAAGGCCCAACGTGTGTTGGGTTAAGGCCCAACGTGTGTTGGGTTAAGGCCCAACGTGTGTTGGGTTAAGGCCCAACGTGTGTTGGGTTAAGGCCCAACGTGTGTTGGGTTAAGGCCCAACGTGTGTTGGGTTAAGGCCCAACGTGTGTTGGGTTAAGGCCCAACGTGTGTTGGGTTAAGGCCCAACGTGTGTTGGGTTAAGGCCCAACGTGTGTTGGGTTAAGGCCCAACGTGTGTTGGGTTAAGGCCCAACGTGTGTTGGGTTAAGGCCCAACGTGTGTTGGGTTAAGGCCCAACGTGTGTTGGGTTAAGGCCCAACGTGTGTTGGGTTAAGGCCCAACGCGGGTTAGGTTAAGGCGCAACGCGGGTTAGGTTAAGGCGCAACGCGGGTTAGGTTAAGGCGCAACGCGGGTTAGGTTAAGGCGCAACGCGGGTTAGGTTAAGGCGCAACGCGGGTTAGGTTAAGGCGCAACGCGGGTTAGGTTAAGGCGCAACGCGGGTTAGGTTAAGGCGCAACGCGGGTTACGTTAAGGCGCAACGCGGGTTACGTTAAGGCGCAACGCGGGTTACGTTAAGGCGCAACGCGGGTTACGTTAAGGCGCAATATAGGTTAGGTTAAGGCGCAATATAGGTTAGGTTAAGGCGCAATATAGGTTAGGTTAAGGCGCAATACGGGTTAGGTTAAGGCGCAATACGGGTTAGGTTAAGGCGCAATACGGGTTAGGTTAAGGCGCAATACGGGTTAGGTTAAGGCACAATACGGGTTAGGTTAAGGCACAATACGGGTTAGGTTAAGGCACAATACGGGTTAGGTTAAGGCACAATAACGGGTTAGGTTAAGGCACAATACGGGTTAGGTTAAGGCACAATACGGGTTAGGTTAAGGCACAATACGGGTTAGGTTAAGGCACAATACGGGTTAGGGTTAAGGCACAATACGGGTTAGGTTAAGGGCACAATACGGGTTAGGTTAAGGCACAATACGGGTTAGGTTAAGGCACAATACGGGTTAGGTTAAGGCACAATACGGGTTAGGTTAAGGCACAATACGGGTTTAGGTTAAGGTACAATACGGGTTAGGTTAAGTACAATACGGGTTAGGTTTAAGGTACAATACGGGTTAGGTTAAGGTACAATACGGGTTAGGTTAAGGTACAATACGGGTTAGGTTAAGGTACAATTACGGGTTAGGTTAAGGTACAATACGGGTTAGGTTAAGGTACAATACGGGTTAGGTTAAGGTACATTACGGGTTAGGTTAAGGTACAATACGGGGTTAGGTTAAGGTACACATTGTTGTAAGGAAAGGTGTTTTGGGGGGGGGGGGGGGGGGGGGGGCCGGTTTGTTGATTGTGATTATCGTAAGTAAATGACTGCGGCATCATCTGATTTGCCACGTCAGGGTGCACCTTTGGCTCATAACAGGCGGCGCTCTGATTCCATGCTTGTGGCAGACCTGTGTCTTTTCATTCCTGCCATTGTTTGTGTGGTGTGACAGGAGGCAGTATTGTGATGTTGGGTGCACCCCTGTGTAGGACATGTGTGGGTGTTGGTGGCTTAGCTGAGCAATGGTGGTTGTCGGAAGGGTGAGATATTCTGTTTTGTGAGTGGACCTCCCCGGTCTGGTTATGATAGTGTGGATTGTCTAATGTGGCAGAGAGGATGCACTGGGTGTTGTTCCATGCTGGTGCTTACATATTGTCTGTGTGCCTGTTACAGGCAGAGAGTAGTGCGTGATAAGAGTGTCTGGCTGACGTGTGATTGTGAGCAGAGTCTTTCAGCATGTATACGGACAGTTGTATACATTATCTGTATTCTGATGGCTCTATCTATTACTAATCAGCGCCGTGTATACGTTTAATCCGGTTCCAGTCGAAACTATTGTATCTCTGTACATTAGTGACACGGCGAGCCCGCTATGTAGTTACTCGTCTCGGCAGCTTCCACCGGTGT
>NW_025726077.1:92500-95000 GCF_021461395.2 Schistocerca americana | reverse complement strand
AGGCCCAACGTGTGTTGGGTTAAGGCCCAACGTGTGTTGGGTTAAGGCCCAACGTGTGTTGGGTTAAGGCCCAACGTGTGTTGGGTTAAGGCCCAACGTGTGTTGGGTTAAGGCCCAACGTGTGTTGGGTTAAGGCCCAACGTGTGTTGGGTTAAGGCCCAACGTGTGTTGGGTTAAGGCCCAACGTGTGTTGGGTTAAGGCCCAACGTGTGTTGGGTTAAGGCCCAACGTGTGTTGGGTTAAGGCCCAACGTGTGTTGGGTTAAGGCCCAACGTGTGTTGGGTTAAGGCCCAACGTGTGTTGGGTTAAGGCCCAACGTGTGTTGGGTTAAGGCCCAACGTGTGTTGGGTTAAGGCCCAACGTGTGTTGGGTTAAGGCCCAACGTGTGTTGGGTTAAGGCCCAACGTGTGTTGGGTTAAGGCCCAACGTGTGTTGGGTTAAGGCCCAACGTGTGTTGGGTTAAGGCCCAACGTGTGTTGGGTTAAGGCCCAACGTGTGTTGGGTTAAGGCCCAACGTGTGTTGGGTTAAGGCGCAACATAGGTTAGGTTAAGGCGCAACATAGGTTAGGTTAAGGCGCAACATAGGTTAGGTTAAGGCGCAACATAGGTTAGGTTAAGGCGCAACATAGGTTAGGTTAAGGCGCAACATAGGTTAGGTTAAGGCGCAACATAGGTTAGGTTACGGCGCAACATAGGTTAGGTTAAGGCGCAACATAGGTTAGGTTAAGGCGCAACATAGGTTAGGTTACGGCGCAACATAGGTTAGGTTAAGGCGCAACATAGGTTAGGTTAAGGCGCAACATAGGTTAGGTTAAGGCGCAACATAGGTTAGGTTAAGGCGCAACATAGGTTAGGTTAAGGCGCAACATAGGTTAGGTTAAGGCGCAACATAGGTTAGGTTAAGGCGCAACATAGGTTAGGTTAAGGCGCAACATAGGTTAGGTTACGGCGCAACATAGGTTAGGTTAAGGCGCAACATAGGTTAGGTTAAGGCGCAACATAGGTTAGGTTAAGGCGCAACATAGGTTAGGTTACGGCGCAACATAGGTTAGGTTACGGCGCAACATAGGTTAGGTTACGGCGCAACATAGGTTAGGTTAAGGCGCAACATAGGTTAGGTTAAGGCGCAACATAGGTTAGGTTAAGGCGCAACATAGGTTAGGTTAAGGCGCAACATAGGTTAGGTTAAGGCGCAACATAGGTTAGGTTAAGGCGCAACATAGGTTAGGTTAAGGCGCAACATGGGTTAGGTTAAGGCGCAACATGGGTTAGGTTAAGGCGCAACATGGGTTAGGTTAAGGCGCAACATGGGTTAGGTTAAGGCGCAACATGGGTTAGGTTAAGGCGCAACATGGGTTAGGTTAAGGCGCAACATGGGTTAGGTTAAGGCGCAACATGGGTTAGGTTAAGGCGCAACATGGGTTAGGTTAAGGCGCAACATGGGTTAGGTTAAGGCGCAACATGGGTTAGGTTAAGGCGCAACATGGGTTAGGTTAAGGCGCAACATGGGTTAGGTTAAGGTACAATATGGGTTAGGTTAAGGTACAATATGGGTTAGGTTAAGGTACAATATGGGTTAGGTTAAGGTACAATATGGGTTAGGTTAAGGTACAATATGGGTTAGGTTAAGGTACAATATGGGTTAGGTTAAGGTACAATATGGGTTAGGTTAAGGTACAATATGGGTTAGGTTAAGGTACAATATGGGTTAGGTTAAGGTACAATACGGGTTAGGTTAAGGTACAATACGGGTTAGGTTAAGGTACAATACGGGTTAGGTTAAGGTACAATACGGGTTAGGTTAAGGTACAATACGGGTTAGGTTAAGGTACAATACGGGTTAGGTTAAGGTACAATACGGGTTAGGTTAAGGCACTTGGGGGGGGGGGGGGGCCCGGTTTGTTGATTGTGATTATCGTAAGTAAATGACTGCGGCATCATCTGATTTGCCACGTCAGGGTGCACCTTTGGCTCATAACAGGCGGCGCTCTGATTCCATGCTTGTGGCAGACCTGTGTCTTTCATTCCTGCCATTGTTTGTGTGGTGTGACAGGAGGCAGTATTGTGATGTTGGGTGCACCCCTGTCTGGGACATGTGTGGGTGTTGGTGGCTTAGCTGAGCAATGGTGGTTGTCGGAAGGGTGGGATATTCTGTTTTCCGAGTGGACCTCCCGGTCTGGTTATGATAGTGTGGATTGTCTAATGTGGCAGAGAGGATGCACTGGGTGTTGTTCCATGCTGGTGCTTACATATTGTCTGTGTGCCTGTTACAGGCAGAGAGTAGTGCGTGATAAGAGTGTCTGGCTGACGTGTGATTGTGAGCAGAGTCTTTCAGCATGTATACGGACAGGTCTATACATTATCTGTATTCTGATGGCTCTATCTATTACTAATCAGCGCCGTGTATACGTTTAATCCGGTTCCAGTCGAAACTATTGTATCTCTGTACATTAGTGACACGGCGAGCCCGCTATGTAGTTACTCGTCTCGGCAGCTTCCA
>NW_025726077.1:85000-87500 GCF_021461395.2 Schistocerca americana | reverse complement strand
GAGCAGACCGTAATGGGGCGAAAGTCAGCGGGGGATGTTGGTGCAGCCGTTTTCGGGAGAAGGGACGTCCGCGCGCGAAGCAGGCGTTCCGGAAGGGCGCGGGCCAGAAGGAAGAGATTCATCACTTTCACCAGGACTTCGTGCGGCAGGCGCCGCAACTCCGCTGGGGTAAGGCCGTCCGGCCCGGCTGCTGATCCCCTGGGCGGCAACGCGGCGGCGACCTCCTCACGTGTGACCGGCCCCCATATGCACTCAAGAGCGACAGGCTCTGAGTGCGGGAGGAGGCGGTCACGAATGAAGCCCGCGGTGGAGATGGGCTTCTTGGTGAAGAGGTCCGCCCAGAAGTCCAGCAGACCAGGGATGGCAGGTGGCGGCTGGAGCAGGGTGCCATCCAAGAGGCCGCGCACGCAACGCGCACGCGACCGTCGGAAGGCATCCTGCGTTCTCGCGTACTCCCAGCGGCGCCGCTTGCGCTTCTGCGTCGGCGGCGCGGCAGGCGGCCGCTTCGATGGTTGGCGCGGCCGCTGTGTCCTGGTGATCGATCTCTCCCCTCTGGACCCGACCGACGCAAGGGCATCCGGGAGCATGCCCAGGATGACATCGGGCGGCGTGCCCCGCCCCAGACCGATGACACGATCCAGGGCAGAGAAACGCTGGGCGGAAGCGGGTAGCCCCGCCAGATGCTCCCAGATGGCGGCGTCAGTCGGCCCCTCCGGCGGCGGCCCGGTGGTGTCGGCCGCGAAGTCCTCGGCTGCGTCGACGGGCGGCGCAGCGGCCTCGCCCGCGTCAGGCAGCGGGCTCGCCGCTCCCCGGCGGGACGCCGGCTCTTCCCCCCGACCGATCTCAAGCGCCTCCATGAATTGGCGGACAAGCTGCTTGTGGGCAGCTTGCCGCCGTCGGCACTTGATTGCCTCAAGCGTTCGGTCGGGGAACATCCTGATGAGCTCTTGATTTACAAAGAAGAACCGGGCGTCCCTCTCGAGGAACAGTTCGGCCTCTGCCTTGGCGAGCGACAGGACTTCTTCCTCCGTCCACCTCGCGCGATGCCTCTCCGTGACGATCTCCGCGTTGGCGGCCGCAAGGTGTTGGCGGCGGCGATGGACCCCGAGACCGTTTTTGGTGGTGAAGCTGCGGTGGCACTCACTACAGGCGTATACAGCTGCAAAAGTTACAAGATTTTCGGCACGGCCGGTTGGCCGGCTAGGTGCTGGGGGAGTTGGGGTGGCACCTTCAGCGGAAGGGCCACCACTTTTTCTCTGGTTACTGCCCCCAACTAAAAAAGGGATAGTGCGAGGGGGGGCTGGTAACCCCCCCAAGCCCCTGGTGCGGTCTTCCACTCTGCTAAAATCAGCGGGCCCACGAGAAGGGGAGAAGACCGCAGGAGAGGAGAGGCTAAGAGGGCTAGGCCCATGTATTGCGCATCACTCTCCCTGTAACCATAACCCAAGGAAGGCACCTCGCAGCAGCAGCACGACTACATCAAGACCGCACTTCGAAAAGCCAAGTCCGGATGCAGCCACACCGCCGCCACTTGGCCACCTTAAGAGTCATAGTTACTCCCGCCGTTTACCCGCGCTTGCTTGAATTTCTTCACGTTGACATTCAGAGCACTGGGCAGAAATCACATTGCGTCAACACCCGCTAGGGCCATCGCAATGCTTTGTTTTAATTAGACAGTCGGATTCCCCCAGTCCGTGCCAGTTCTGAGTTGATCGTTGAATGGCGGCCGAAGAGAATCCGCGCACCCGCGCGCCCCCGGAGGAGCACGCTAAGGCGGACGCGGCCTCGCAGCAAGGAAGATCCGTGGGAGGCCAAGGCACGGGACCGAGCTCGGATCCTGCACGCAGGTTGAAGCACCGGGGCGCGAACGCCGCGCAGGCGCGCGCATCCTGCACCGCCGGCCAGCACGAGGCCAACCAACGGCGAGAGCAGACCACGCCCGCGCTAAACGCCCGCACTTACCGGCACCCCTACGGCACTCACCTCGCCCAGGCCCGGCACGTTAGCGCTGACCCACTTCCCGACCAAGCCCGACACGCCCCGATCCTCAGAGCCAATCCTTATCCCGAAGTTACGGATCCAATTTGCCGACTTCCCTTACCTACATTATTCTATCGACTAGAGGCTCTTCACCTTGGAGACCTGCTGCGGATATGGGTACGAACCGGCGCGACACCTCCACGTGGCCCTCTCCCGGATTTTCAAGGTCCGAGGGGAAGATCGGGACACCGCCGCAACTGCGGTGCTCTTCGCGTTCCAAACCCTATCTCCCTGCTAGAGGATTCCAGGGAACTCGAACGCTCATGCAGAAAAGAAAACTCTTCCCCGATCTCCCGACGGCGTCTCCGGGTCCTTTTGGGTTACCCCGACGAGCATCTCTAAAAGAGGGGCCCGACTTGTATCGGTTCCGCTGCCGGGTTCCGGAATAGGAACCGGATTCCCTTTCGCCCAACGGGGGCCAGCACAAAGTGCATCATGCTATGACGGCCCCCATCAACAT
>NW_025726077.1:77500-80000 GCF_021461395.2 Schistocerca americana | reverse complement strand
GAGCAGCAGACGGCGTCGCGGCGCCGAGCGCCGGGCGGCGGCGCATCCTCAGCGCACACAGTCCTCAATCGGACCAGCACACTGCAGATGTCCACCGCGCTTCGCACCGGGCCCGCGAGGACCTACTTTGGCCGCACGGCGCCGCGTGCAGGGTGCGCCGGCGCGCAGCTGCGCCGCCTGCCGCCTCCGTCGGCCGGCGCGCCTGCCACTGGCCGCCCCCACCAGCCGGCTGTAGCGCGTGCGCCCACGCACCGCGCGGCCAGCACGCCGGAAGGCCCCCCCTCACCGGCCGGGGACGGTCCCACCCAGCCACCGCCGCGTATCGCTTCACACCCACATGCCATTCACGTTCGTGGGCATGGTGGGTATCGCTGAAACAACCGGTTGGTAGCTCAACCGATCGTCGCCATCACTGATTCACCTCTAGCGAGAACAACCGCACCACAACGGTTTACCAGTTCTTCATTTGCGTAACGTCACCAGCAAACGTAGACGTCCATCGCCATTTGCAAATTCAACGATTGTTGCATGCCTGTGTCAGGTGTCACGACACACTATGTCTGCCCACATACACGCAACAACATGTGCACGCTTCGCGAACACGTGGAAGGTGGCCCCCGTACGTATGCGATGTCCATTGCGCGAACGACTGTCAACCGGCCTCTGTCGCATGTCGCAGATGTGGAACGCAGTGCACCATGCTATCACGGTGTGTGAGAAGAGACGACTACGTCTGACAACACGCGCCACTACATCAACAGACGGCTCATGCTGATCGCCATCCACGGCATACCATACTGCAATCCAGCTCTTATAGGGAGACGACACGTAGCTGAGTGCACAATATTTGGACCGTATGGTTCGCCGTTGTTGGCGCAGTCGTGGTACGGTCACACATGTACCACGATGTATCATTCAGTACATGAGGACCAATGTGCGGTACAGTGTGTGATTTGGACGTACAACATCAGCGGACAGTTGCCACAAGCCGTACCACAACGTAGGCTGTGCTTCGCCATGCGAATGCCAATGAACAACTGCGAAGGGCATTGAGCATGTACGTCCTGCCGCCATCCGCATTACAGTGTATAGCTGCAAGGTGTTTAACATGAAGCGATACTCTGGGGACCGGGCAGTGCGAGTAGCAAACTATATTGCGGGGGTTGCAGTTAGGCAACACTACACTAATTTAACGCGTCGTATGACAATTACAGAGCAGGTTAAGGCCCAACGTGTGTTGGGTTAAGGCCCAACGTGTGTTGGGTTAAGGCCCAACGTGTGTTGGGTTAAGGCCCAACGTGTGTTGGGTTAAGGCCCAACGTGTGTTGGGTTAAGGCCCAACGTGTGTTGGGTTAAGGCCCAACGTGTGTTGGGTTAAGGCCCAACGTGTGTTGGGTTAAGGCCCAACGTGTGTTGGGTTAAGGCCCAACGTGTGTTGGGTTAAGGCCCAACGTGTGTTGGGTTAAGGCCCAACGTGTGTTGGGTTAAGGCCCAACGTGTGTTGGGTTAAGGCCCAACGTGTGTTGGGTTAAGGCCCAACGTGTGTTGGGTTAAGGCCCAACGTGTGTTGGGTTAAGGCCCAACGTGTGTTGGGTTAAGGCCCAACGTGTGTTGGGTTAAGGCCCAACGTGTGTTGGGTTAAGGCCCAACGTGTGTTGGGTTAAGGCCCAACGTGTGTTGGGTTAAGGCCCAACGTGTGTTGGGTTAAGGCCCAACGTGTGTTGGGTTAAGGCGCAACATAGGTTAGGTTAAGGCGCAACATAGGTTAGGTTAAGGCGCAACATAGGTTAGGTTAAGGCGCAACATAGGTTAGGTTAAGGCGCAACATAGGTTAGGTTAAGGCGCAACATAGGTTAGGTTAAGGCGCAACATAGGTTAGGTTACGGCGCAACATAGGTTAGGTTAAGGCGCAACATAGGTTAGGTTAAGGCGCAACATAGGTTAGGTTACGGCGCAACATAGGTTAGGTTAAGGCGCAACATAGGTTAGGTTAAGGCGCAACATAGGTTAGGTTAAGGCGCAACATAGGTTAGGTTAAGGCGCAACATAGGTTAGGTTAAGGCGCAACATAGGTTAGGTTAAGGCGCAACATAGGTTAGGTTAAGGCGCAACATAGGTTAGGTTAAGGCGCAACATAGGTTAGGTTACGGCGCAACATAGGTTAGGTTAAGGCGCAACATAGGTTAGGTTAAGGCGCAACATAGGTTAGGTTAAGGCGCAACATAGGTTAGGTTATGGCGCAACATAGGTTAGGTTACGGCGCAACATAGGTTAGGTTACGGCGCAACATAGGTTAGGTTAAGGCGCAACATAGGTTAGGTTAAGGCGCAACATAGGTTAGGTTAAGGCGCAACATAGGTTAGGTTAAGGCGCAACATAGGTTAGGTTAAGGCGCAACATAGGTTAGGTTAAGGCGCAACATAGGTTAGGTTAAGGCGCAACATGGGTTAGGTTAAGGCGCAACATGGGTTAGGTTAAGGCGCAACATGGGTTAGGTTAA
>NW_025726077.1:65000-67500 GCF_021461395.2 Schistocerca americana | reverse complement strand
CGCCGAGCGCCGGGCGGCGGCGCATCCTCAGCGCACACAGTCCTCAATCGGACCAGCACACTGCAGATGTCCACCGCGCTTCGCACCGGGCCCGCGAGGACCTACTTTGGCCGCACGGCGCCGCGTGCAGGGTGCGCCGGCGCGCAGCTGCGCCGCCTGCCGCCTCCGTCGGCCGGCGCGCCTGCCACTGGCCGCCCCCACCAGCCGGCTGTAGCGCGTGCGCCCACGCACCGCGCGGCCAGCACGCCGGAAGGCCCCCCCTCACCGGCCGGGGACGGTCCCACCCAGCCACCGCCGCGTATCGCTTCACACCCACATGCCATTCACGTTCGTGGGCATGGTGGGTATCGCTGAAACAACCGGTTGGTAGCTCAACCGATCGTCGCCATCACTGATTCACCTCTAGCGAGAACAACCGCACCACAACGGTTTACCAGTTCTTCATTTGCGTAACGTCACCAGCAAACGTAGACGTCCATCGCCATTTGCAAATTCAACGATTGTTGCATGCCTGTGTCAGGTGTCACGACACACTATGTCTGCCCACATACACGCAACAACATGTGCACGCTTCGCGAACACGTGGAAGGTGGCCCCCGTACGTATGCGATGTCCATTGCGCGAACGACTGTCAACCGGCCTCTGTCGCATGTCGCAGATGTGGAACGCAGTGCACCATGCTATCACGGTGTGTGAGAAGAGACGACTACGTCTGACAACACGCGCCACTACATCAACAGACGGCTCATGCTGATCGCCATCCACGGCATACCATACTGCAATCCAGCTCTTATAGGGAGACGACACGTAGCTGAGTGCACAATATTTGGACCGTATGGTTCGCCGTTGTTGGCGCAGTCGTGGTACGGTCACACATGTACCACGATGTATCATTCAGTACATGAGGACCAATGTGCGGTACAGTGTGTGATTTGGACGTACAACATCAGCGGACAGTTGCCACAAGCCGTACCACAACGTAGGCTGTGCTTCGCCATGCGAATGCCAATGAACAACTGCGAAGGGCATTGAGCATGTACGTCCTGCCGCCATCCGCATTACAGTGTATAGCTGCAAGGTGTTTAACATGAAGCGATACTCTGGGGACCGGGCAGTGCGAGTAGCAAACTATATTGCGGGGGTTGCAGTTAGGCAACACTACACTAATTTAACGCGTCGTATGACAATTACAGAGCAGGTTAAGGCCCAACGTGTGTTGGGTTAAGGCCCAACGTGTGTTGGGTTAAGGCCCAACGTGTGTTGGGTTAAGGCCCAACGTGTGTTGGGTTAAGGCCCAACGTGTGTTGGGTTAAGGCCCAACGTGTGTTGGGTTAAGGCCCAACGTGTGTTGGGTTAAGGCCCAACGTGTGTTGGGTTAAGGCCCAACGTGTGTTGGGTTAAGGCCCAACGTGTGTTGGGTTAAGGCCCAACGTGTGTTGGGTTAAGGCCCAACGTGTGTTGGGTTAAGGCCCAACGTGTGTTGGGTTAAGGCCCAACGTGTGTTGGGTTAAGGCCCAACGTGTGTTGGGTTAAGGCCCAACGTGTGTTGGGTTAAGGCCCAACGTGTGTTGGGTTAAGGCCCAACGTGTGTTGGGTTAAGGCCCAACGTGTGTTGGGTTAAGGCCCAACGTGTGTTGGGTTAAGGCGCAACATAGGTTAGGTTAAGGCGCAACATAGGTTAGGTTAAGGCGCAACATAGGTTAGGTTAAGGCGCAACATAGGTTAGGTTAAGGCGCAACATAGGTTAGGTTAAGGCGCAACATAGGTTAGGTTAAGGCGCAACATAGGTTAGGTTACGGCGCAACATAGGTTAGGTTAAGGCGCAACATAGGTTAGGTTAAGGCGCAACATAGGTTAGGTTACGGCGCAACATAGGTTAGGTTAAGGCGCAACATAGGTTAGGTTAAGGCGCAACATAGGTTAGGTTAAGGCGCAACATAGGTTAGGTTAAGGCGCAACATAGGTTAGGTTAAGGCGCAACATAGGTTAGGTTAAGGCGCAACATAGGTTAGGTTAAGGCGCAACATAGGTTAGGTTAAGGCGCAACATAGGTTAGGTTACGGCGCAACATAGGTTAGGTTAAGGCGCAACATAGGTTAGGTTAAGGCGCAACATAGGTTAGGTTAAGGCGCAACATAGGTTAGGTTATGGCGCAACATAGGTTAGGTTACGGCGCAACATAGGTTAGGTTACGGCGCAACATAGGTTAGGTTAAGGCGCAACATAGGTTAGGTTAAGGCGCAACATAGGTTAGGTTAAGGCGCAACATAGGTTAGGTTAAGGCGCAACATAGGTTAGGTTAAGGCGCAACATAGGTTAGGTTAAGGCGCAACATAGGTTAGGTTAAGGCGCAACATAGGTTAGGTTAAGGCGCAACATGGGTTAGGTTAAGGCGCAACATGGGTTAGGTTAAGGCGCAACATGGGTTAGGTTAAGGCGCAACATGGGTTAGGTTAAGGCGCAACTTGGGTTAGGTTAAGGCGCAACATGGGTTAGGTTA
>NW_025726077.1:52500-55000 GCF_021461395.2 Schistocerca americana | reverse complement strand
CGCACGGCGCCGCGTGCAGGGTGCGCCGGCGCGCAGCTGCGCCGCCTGCCGCCTCCGTCGGCCGGCGCGCCTGCCACTGGCCGCCCCCACCAGCCGGCTGTAGCGCGTGCGCCCACGCACCGCGCGGCCAGCACGCCGGAAGGCCCCCCCTCACCGGCCGGGGACGGTCCCACCCAGCCACCGCCGCGTATCGCTTCACACCCACATGCCATTCACGTTCGTGGGCATGGTGGGTATCGCTGAAACAACCGGTTGGTAGCTCAACCGATCGTCGCCATCACTGATTCACCTCTAGCGAGAACAACCGCACCACAACGGTTTACCAGTTCTTCATTTGCGTAACGTCACCAGCAAACGTAGACGTCCATCGCCATTTGCAAATTCAACGATTGTTGCATGCCTGTGTCAGGTGTCACGACACACTATGTCTGCCCACATACACGCAACAACATGTGCACGCTTCGCGAACACGTGGAAGGTGGCCCCCGTACGTATGCGATGTCCATTGCGCGAACGACTGTCAACCGGCCTCTGTCGCATGTCGCAGATGTGGAACGCAGTGCACCATGCTATCACGGTGTGTGAGAAGAGACGACTACGTCTGACAACACGCGCCACTACATCAACAGACGGCTCATGCTGATCGCCATCCACGGCATACCATACTGCAATCCAGCTCTTATAGGGAGACGACACGTAGCTGAGTGCACAATATTTGGACCGTATGGTTCGCCGTTGTTGGCGCAGTCGTGGTACGGTCACACATGTACCACGATGTATCATTCAGTACATGAGGACCAATGTGCGGTACAGTGTGTGATTTGGACGTACAACATCAGCGGACAGTTGCCACAAGCCGTACCACAACGTAGGCTGTGCTTCGCCATGCGAATGCCAATGAACAACTGCGAAGGGCATTGAGCATGTACGTCCTGCCGCCATCCGCATTACAGTGTATAGCTGCAAGGTGTTTAACATGAAGCGATACTCTGGGGACCGGGCAGTGCGAGTAGCAAACTATATTGCGGGGGTTGCAGTTAGGCAACACTACACTAATTTAACGCGTCGTATGACAATTACAGAGCAGGTTAAGGCCCAACGTGTGTTGGGTTAAGGCCCAACGTGTGTTGGGTTAAGGCCCAACGTGTGTTGGGTTAAGGCCCAACGTGTGTTGGGTTAAGGCCCAACGTGTGTTGGGTTAAGGCCCAACGTGTGTTGGGTTAAGGCCCAACGTGTGTTGGGTTAAGGCCCAACGTGTGTTGGGTTAAGGCCCAACGTGTGTTGGGTTAAGGCCCAACGTGTGTTGGGTTAAGGCCCAACGTGTGTTGGGTTAAGGCCCAACGTGTGTTGGGTTAAGGCCCAACGTGTGTTGGGTTAAGGCCCAACGTGTGTTGGGTTAAGGCCCAACGTGTGTTGGGTTAAGGCCCAACGTGTGTTGGGTTAAGGCCCAACGTGTGTTGGGTTAAGGCCCAACGTGTGTTGGGTTAAGGCCCAACGTGTGTTGGGTTAAGGCCCAACGTGTGTTGGGTTAAGGCCCAACGTGTGTTGGGTTAAGGCCCAACGTGTGTTGGGTTAAGGCCCAACGTGTGTTGGGTTAAGGCCCAACGTGTGTTGGGTTAAGGCCCAACGTGTGTTGGGTTAAGGCCCAACGTGTGTTGGGTTAAGGCGCAACATAGGTTAGGTTAAGGCGCAACATAGGTTAGGTTAAGGCGCAACATAGGTTAGGTTAAGGCGCAACATAGGTTAGGTTAAGGCGCAACATAGGTTAGGTTAAGGCGCAACATAGGTTAGGTTAAGGCGCAACATAGGTTAGGTTACGGCGCAACATAGGTTAGGTTAAGGCGCAACATAGGTTAGGTTAAGGCGCAACATAGGTTAGGTTACGGCGCAACATAGGTTAGGTTAAGGCGCAACATAGGTTAGGTTAAGGCGCAACATAGGTTAGGTTAAGGCGCAACATAGGTTAGGTTAAGGCGCAACATAGGTTAGGTTAAGGCGCAACATAGGTTAGGTTAAGGCGCAACATAGGTTAGGTTAAGGCGCAACATAGGTTAGGTTAAGGCGCAACATAGGTTAGGTTACGGCGCAACATAGGTTAGGTTAAGGCGCAACATAGGTTAGGTTAAGGCGCAACATAGGTTAGGTTAAGGCGCAACATAGGTTAGGTTATGGCGCAACATAGGTTAGGTTACGGCGCAACATAGGTTAGGTTACGGCGCAACATAGGTTAGGTTAAGGCGCAACATAGGTTAGGTTAAGGCGCAACATAGGTTAGGTTAAGGCGCAACATAGGTTAGGTTAAGGCGCAACATAGGTTAGGTTAAGGCGCAACATAGGTTAGGTTAAGGCGCAACATAGGTTAGGTTAAGGCGCAACATAGGTTAGGTTAAGGCGCAACATGGGTTAGGTTAAGGCGCAACATGGGTTAGGTTAAGGCGCAACATGGGTTAGGTTAAGGCGCAACATGGGTTAGGTTAAGGCGCAACATGGGTTAGGTTAA
>NW_025726077.1:42500-47500 GCF_021461395.2 Schistocerca americana | reverse complement strand
CTCCCACATAAGATGCCGCTCCAGCGCCTCAATCTCACGCTGCACCTCGTCCCGGCCTGCACCGTCGGCGGCTGGCCCAATCCTCTTCAGCGCCAGGAGACGGGACCGGCGAAGTGTTGGCCCCATCCATCGGCATGATGGGATGCCGAGGCCTCCCTGGGCTACAGGAGCGTGGAAGTAGCCCAGGGGAGTGTCCGCCGGAAGGCGGAACCATCTCCTGACGGCGGCACGGATGGTCACATCTGCCGCTTTCAACGCACCCACTCGGGTGCGGCTGAGGGCCAGCCCATGGTACAGGCCAGGCAGAAGTACGGTGGTGAGGGCGTGGAGGCGCTGTTGCGGCTTGAGCGGAGCTCGGGAGATGACGTCCAGCTGCTCCACCAGGTGGCGTCGTGGGTTGAAAACGCAGCGACCAGCGGTGGAGAATTGCAGTCCCAGGTACCGGAAGGTTTCACCCACACGTAGGGCGGGCACGGTGGCGTTGCCCGCTTTGAAGGTAACGTCGGCGTCGACCTTCACCTTCTTGTCGCGCCCAGACGCGACTAAGGCGAGGGTGAAACACTTCCGGGCGTTGATCTGCAGCCCCAGATGGGCGAGGGCTGCGACGGCTGCGTCGATGAGGGACTGCAATCCCCTCGCGGTCGATGCAAAAAGCAGGACGTCATCTGCGAAGGCCGCAGCGTTAACTCTGCGACCAAGGATCCGAGCTCCGATGTGGGAGGGAAGTTGACTCAAAACATAGTCCACCGCAAAATTGAAGAGGAGGGGGGAGAGGGGGTCACCCTGACGCACACCCCTAGCCGGCTGCAGGGGCACGCCCACGTCGGCGCCGCCCGCTATCACCGTCGTGCTACCCTCGTAACACCTTTCGACGTACTCAATAAAGCAATCCGGCAGGCCATGAGCCCTCAGCACGGGGCGGAGGGCGGCATGGTCCACCGAATCGAACGCTTTAGAGACGTCGATCGATGCCACAAAAACAGAGCGACAGGAGCGGACTGCGTCGGTGAGAGCAGTGTCCAAGATGAAGGTGTTTTCCAACATCCCATCCCGGGGGATGAATGCCCGCTGACGTTCGTCCACAGCACATGCACGCATCAGGCGTGACGCGAGAACCTTGTGAAAGGTCCGCGCCAACACCGAGCAGACCGTAATGGGGCGAAAGTCAGCGGGGGATGTTGGTGCAGCCGTTTTGGGGAGAAGTGACGTCCGGGCGCGAAGCAGACGCTCGGGGAGGGCGCGGGCCAGGAGGAAGAGGTTCAAGAGTTTCACCAGGACTTCATGCGGCAGGCGCCGCAGCTCCGCTGGAGTCAGGCCGTCCGGCCCGGCTGCCGATCCCCTGGGCGGCAAGGCAGCAGCGACCTCCTCACGTGTGACCGGCCCCCATAGGCACTCAGGAGCGACAGGCTCCGAGTGCGGGAGAAGGCGGTCACGGATGAAGCCGGCGGTGGAGATCGGCTTCTTCGTGAAGAGGTCCGCCCAGAAGTCCAGCAGACCGGGGATGTCGGGTGGCGGCTGCAGCAGGGTGCCGTCCAGCAAGCCGCGCACGCAACGCGCACGCGACCTACGGAAGGCGTCCTGTGTCCGCGCGTATTCCCAGCGGCGCCGCTTGCGCTTCTGCAGCGGCGGGGCGGCAGGCGGCCGCTTGGATGGTTGGCGCGGCCGCTGTGTCCTGGTGATCGACCTCTCCCCCCTGGACCCGACCGACGCAAGGGCATCCGGGAGCATGCCCAGGATGACATCGGGCGGCGTGCCCCGCCCCAGACCAATGACTCGATCCAGGGCAGAGAAACGCTGGGCGGAAGCAGGTAGCCCCGCCAGATGCTCCCAGATGGCGGCGTCAGTCGGCCCCTCCGGCGGCGGCCCGGTGGTGTCGGCCGCGAAGTCCTCGGCTGCGTCGACGGGCGGCGCAGCGGCCTCGCCCGCGTCAGGCAGCGAGCTCGCTGCTCCACGGCGGGACGCCGGCTCTTCCCCCCGACCGATCTCAAGTGCCTCCATGAATTGGCGGACAAGCTGCTTGTGGGCAGCTTGCCGCCGTCGGCACTTGATTGCCTCAAGCGTTCGGTCGGGGAACATCCTGGTAAGTTCTTGATTTACAAAGAAGAACCGGGCGTCCCTCTCCAGGAACAGTTCGGCCTCTGCCTTGGCGAGCGACAGGACTTCTTCCTCCGTCCACCTAGCGCGATGCCTCTCCGTCACGATCTCAGCGTTGGCGGCCGCAGGGTGTTGGCGGCGGCGATGGACCCCGAGACCGTTCTTCGTGGTAAAAGTGCGGTGGCACTCACTGCAAGCAAAGGGAGCTACACAAACTATCGCATTTTCGTTACGGCCGGTTGGCCGGATAGGTGCTGGGGTAGCTGGGGTGGCACCTTCAGCGGAAGGGCCACCATCTCTTGTTTCTTGTCGGCTGCCCCCAACTATAAAGGGATAATGCGAGGGGGGGCTGGTAACCCCCCCAAGCCCCTGGTGCGGTCTTCCACTCTGCAAAAATCAGCGGGCCCACGAGAAGGGGAGAAGACCGCAGGAGAGGAGAGGCTAAGAGGGCTAGGCCCATGTATTGCGCATCACTCTCCCTGTAACTTTAACCCAAGGAAGGCACCTCGCAGCAGCAGCACGACTACATCAAGACCGCACTTCGAAAAGCCAAGTCCGGATGCAGCCACACCGCCGCCACTTGGCCACCTTAAGAGAGTCATAGTTACTCCCGCCGTTTACCCGCGCTTGCTTGAATTTCTTCACGTTGACATTCAGAGCACTGGGCAGAAATCACATTGCGTCAACACCCGCTAGGGCCATCGCAATGCTTTGTTTTAATTAGACAGTCGGATTCCCCCAGTCCGTGCCAGTTCTGAGTTGATCGTTGAATGGCGGCCGAAGAGAATCCGCGCACCCGCGCGCCCCCGGAGGAGCACGCTAAGGCGGACGCGGCCTCGCAGCAAGGAAGATCCGTGGGAGGCCAAGGCACGGGACCGAGCTCGGATCCTGCACGCAGGTTGAAGCACCGGGGCGCGAACGCCGCGCAGGCGCGCGCATCCTGCACCGCCGGCCAGCACGAGGCCAACCAACGGCGAGAGCAGACCACGCCCGCGCTAAACGCCCGCACTTACCGGCACCCCTACGGCACTCACCTCGCCCAGGCCCGGCACGTTAGCGCTGACCCACTTCCCGACCAAGCCCGACACGCCCCGATCCTCAGAGCCAATCCTTATCCCGAAGTTACGGATCCAATTTGCCGACTTCCCTTACCTACATTATTCTATCGACTAGAGGCTCTTCACCTTGGAGACCTGCTGCGGATATGGGTACGAACCGGCGCGACACCTCCACGTGGCCCTCTCCCGGATTTTCAAGGTCCGAGGGGAAGATCGGGACACCGCCGCAACTGCGGTGCTCTTCGCGTTCCAAACCCTATCTCCCTGCTAGAGGATTCCAGGGAACTCGAACGCTCATGCAGAAAAGAAAACTCTTCCCCGATCTCCCGACGGCGTCTCCGGGTCCTTTTGGGTTACCCCGACGAGCATCTCTAAAAGAGGGGCCCGACTTGTATCGGTTCCGCTGCCGGGTTCCGGAATAGGAACCGGATTCCCTTTCGCCCAACGGGGGCCAGCACAAAGTGCATCATGCTATGACGGCCCCCATCAACATCGGATTTCTCCTAGGGCTTAGGATCGACTGACTCGTGTGCAACGGCTGTTCACACGAAACCCTTCTCCGCGTCAGCCCTCCAGGGCCTCGCTGGAGTATTTGCTACTACCACCAAGATCTGCACCGACGGCGGCTCCAGGCAGGCTCACGCCCAGACCCTTCTGCGCCCACCGCCGCGACCCTCCTACTCGTCAGGGCTTCGCGGCCGGCCGCAAGGACCGGCCATGACTGCCAGACTGACGGCCGAGTATAGGCACGACGCTTCAGCGCCATCCATTTTCAGGGCTAGTTGCTTCGGCAGGTGAGTTGTTACACACTCCTTAGCGGATTCCGACTTCCATGGCCACCGTCCTGCTGTCTTAAGCAACCAACGCCTTTCATGGTTTCCCATGAGCGTCGATTCGGGCGCCTTAACTCGGCGTTTGGTTCATCCCACAGCGCCAGTTCTGCTTACCAAAAGTGGCCCACTTGGCACTCCGATCCGAGTCGTTTGCTCGCGGCTTCAGCATATCAAGCAAGCCGGAGATCTCACCCATTTAAAGTTTGAGAATAGGTTGAGGTCGTTTCGGCCCCAAGGCCTCTAATCATTCGCTTTACCGGATGAGACTCGTACGAGCACCAGCTATCCTGAGGGAAACTTCGGAGGGAACCAGCTACTAGATGGTTCGATTAGTCTTTCGCCCCTATACCCAGCTCCGACGATCGATTTGCACGTCAGAATCGCTACGGACCTCCATCAGGGTTTCCCCTGACTTCGTCCTGGCCAGGCATAGTTCACCATCTTTCGGGTCCCAACGTGTACGCTCTAGGTGCGCCTCACCTCGCAATGAGGACGAGACGCCCCGGGAGTGCGGAGGCCGCCGCCCCGTGAAGGGCGGGGAAGCCCCATCCTCCCTCGGCCCGCGCAAGGCGAGACCTTCACTTTCATTACGCCTTTAGGTTTCGTACAGCCCAATGACTCGCGCACATGTTAGACTCCTTGGTCCGTGTTTCAAGACGGGTCGTGAAATTGTCCAAAGCTGAAGCGCCGCTGACGGGAGCGATTATTCCGCCCGAGAGCATCCCGAGCCAACAGCGGCGCGGGTCCGGGGCCGGGCCAGGTAGGTCCGTCATCCGGGAAGAACCGCGCGCGCTTGCCGGGAGCCCGAGCGCCCAAAGGGGCGAATCGACTCCTCCAGATATACCGCCGGGCAGCCAGCCAGGACACCGGGGCTCTGCCCAACAGACGCGAACCGAGGCCCGCGGAAGGACAGGCTGCGCACCCGGGCCGTAGGCCGGCACCCAGCGGGTCGCGACGTCCTACTAGGGGAGAAGTGCGGCCCACCGCACACCGGAACGGCCCCACCCCGCGGCGA
>NW_025726077.1:35000-40000 GCF_021461395.2 Schistocerca americana | reverse complement strand
CAGCGTGGGACACAAATCCAACTACGAGCTTTTTAACCGCAACAACTTTAACATACGCTATTGGAGCTGGAATTACCGCGGCTGCTGGCACCAGACTTGCCCTCCAATAGATACTCGTTAAAGGATTTAAAGTGTACTCATTCCGATTACGGGGCCTCGGATGAGTCCCGTATCGTTATTTTTCGTCACTACCTCCCCGTGCCGGGAGTGGGTAATTTGCGCGCCTGCTGCCTTCCTTGGATGTGGTAGCCGTTTCTCAGGCTCCCTCTCCGGAATCGAACCCTGATTCCCCGTTACCCGTTACAACCATGGTAGGCGCAGAACCTACCATCGACAGTTGATAAGGCAGACATTTGAAAGATGCGTCGCCGGTACGAGGACCGTGCGATCAGCCCAAAGTTATTCAGAGTCACCAAGGCAAACGGACCGGACGAGCCGACCGATTGGTTTTGATCTAATAAAAGCGTCCCTTCCATCTCTGGTCGGGACTCTGTTTGCATGTATTAGCTCTAGAATTACCACAGTTATCCAAGTAACGTGGGTACGATCTAAGGAACCATAACTGATTTAATGAGCCATTCGCGGTTTCACCTTAATGCGGCTTGTACTGAGACATGCATGGCTTAATCTTTGAGACAAGCATATGACTACTGGCAGGATCAACCAGGGAGCTGCGTCAACTAGAGCTGAGCAGCCGGCCGCCCGGGAGTGTGTCCCGGGGGCCCGCGCGAACACGCAAGCGTCCGCTCAATTATTCTGCAAACAGGAGGAGGCTGAGCTCCCCTGCACAATACACCTCGAAACCCTCTCAGGTCCCGGCGGCGCGCAGCGCCGTCCTAAGTACTTGGTCGGGTTCGAGAGAGGCGCAATCGCCCGGAGTTTGGCGAGTAGACGCTTTAGGTGCGACCACCCGTGCTCCCAACTGAGCTTGCCGCTGCCGACAGAGGCCCGGGAGCGTGCTGTCGTGGCATTGCCGGCGGGAGACAACACGCGCCACCTACGGTGGCCGGCAGCTCCAACGCCAGCGCCACAGAAGGACAAAAGCCCCACTTGGGTGCCGAAGCGAACTCTCCCAGCACAGCGCACGCGCCAACACGTCCGCACAGCTGCGATACAATCCACCTGCGAGAACCGCAGAGGCGACCGAGCAGCAGACGGCGTCGCGGCGCCGAGCGCCGGGCGGCGGCGCATCCTCAGCGCACACAGTCCTCAATCGGACCAGCACACTGCAGATGTCCACCGCGCTTCGCACCGGGCCCGCGAGGACCTACTTTGGCCGCACGGCGCCGCGTGCAGGGTGCGCCGGCGCGCAGCTGCGCCGCCTGCCGCCTCCGTCGGCCGGCGCGCCTGCCACTGGCCGCCCCCACCAGCCGGCTGTAGCGCGTGCGCCCACGCACCGCGCGGCCAGCACGCCGGAAGGCCCCCCCTCACCGGCCGGGGACGGTCCCACCCAGCCACCGCCGCGTATCGCTTCACACCCACATGCCATTCACGTTCGTGGGCATGGTGGGTATCGCTGAAACAACCGGTTGGTAGCTCAACCGATCGTCGCCATCACTGATTCACCTCTAGCGAGAACAACCGCACCACAACGGTTTACCAGTTCTTCATTTGCGTAACGTCACCAGCAAACGTAGACGTCCATCGCCATTTGCAAATTCAACGATTGTTGCATGCCTGTGTCAGGTGTCACGACACACTATGTCTGCCCACATACACGCAACAACATGTGCACGCTTCGCGAACACGTGGAAGGTGGCCCCCGTACGTATGCGATGTCCATTGCGCGAACGACTGTCAACCGGCCTCTGTCGCATGTCGCAGATGTGGAACGCAGTGCACCATGCTATCACGGTGTGTGAGAAGAGACGACTACGTCTGACAACACGCGCCACTACATCAACAGACGGCTCATGCTGATCGCCATCCACGGCATACCATACTGCAATCCAGCTCTTATAGGGAGACGACACGTAGCTGAGTGCACAATATTTGGACCGTATGGTTCGCCGTTGTTGGCGCAGTCGTGGTACGGTCACACATGTACCACGATGTATCATTCAGTACATGAGGACCAATGTGCGGTACAGTGTGTGATTTGGACGTACAACATCAGCGGACAGTTGCCACAAGCCGTACCACAACGTAGGCTGTGCTTCGCCATGCGAATGCCAATGAACAACTGCGAAGGGCATTGAGCATGTACGTCCTGCCGCCATCCGCATTACAGTGTATAGCTGCAAGGTGTTTAACATGAAGCGATACTCTGGGGACCGGGCAGTGCGAGTAGCAAACTATATTGCGGGGGTTGCAGTTAGGCAACACTACACTAATTTAACGCGTCGTATGACAATTACAGAGCAGGTTAAGGCCCAACGTGTGTTGGGTTAAGGCCCAACGTGTGTTGGGTTAAGGCCCAACGTGTGTTGGGTTAAGGCCCAACGTGTGTTGGGTTAAGGCCCAACGTGTGTTGGGTTAAGGCCCAACGTGTGTTGGGTTAAGGCCCAACGTGTGTTGGGTTAAGGCCCAACGTGTGTTGGGTTAAGGCCCAACGTGTGTTGGGTTAAGGCCCAACGTGTGTTGGGTTAAGGCCCAACGTGTGTTGGGTTAAGGCCCAACGTGTGTTGGGTTAAGGCCCAACGTGTGTTGGGTTAAGGCCCAACGTGTGTTGGGTTAAGGCCCAACGTGTGTTGGGTTAAGGCCCAACGTGTGTTGGGTTAAGGCCCAACGTGTGTTGGGTTAAGGCCCAACGTGTGTTGGGTTAAGGCCCAACGTGTGTTGGGTTAAGGCCCAACGTGTGTTGGGTTAAGGCCCAACGTGTGTTGGGTTAAGGCCCAACGTGTGTTGGGTTAAGGCCCAACGTGTGTTGGGTTAAGGCGCAACATAGGTTAGGTTAAGGCGCAACATAGGTTAGGTTAAGGCGCAACATAGGTTAGGTTAAGGCGCAACATAGGTTAGGTTAAGGCGCAACATAGGTTAGGTTAAGGCGCAACATAGGTTAGGTTACGGCGCAACATAGGTTAGGTTAAGGCGCAACATAGGTTAGGTTAAGGCGCAACATAGGTTAGGTTACGGCGCAACATAGGTTAGGTTAAGGCGCAACATAGGTTAGGTTAAGGCGCAACATAGGTTAGGTTAAGGCGCAACATAGGTTAGGTTAAGGCGCAACATAGGTTAGGTTAAGGCGCAACATAGGTTAGGTTAAGGCGCAACATAGGTTAGGTTAAGGCGCAACATAGGTTAGGTTAAGGCGCAACATAGGTTAGGTTACGGCGCAACATAGGTTAGGTTAAGGCGCAACATAGGTTAGGTTAAGGCGCAACATAGGTTAGGTTAAGGCGCAACATAGGTTAGGTTATGGCGCAACATAGGTTAGGTTACGGCGCAACATAGGTTAGGTTACGGCGCAACATAGGTTAGGTTAAGGCGCAACATAGGTTAGGTTAAGGCGCAACATAGGTTAGGTTAAGGCGCAACATAGGTTAGGTTAAGGCGCAACATAGGTTAGGTTAAGGCGCAACATAGGTTAGGTTAAGGCGCAACATAGGTTAGGTTAAGGCGCAACATAGGTTAGGTTAAGGCGCAACATGGGTTAGGTTAAGGCGCAACATGGGTTAGGTTAAGGCGCAACATGGGTTAGGTTAAGGCGCAACATGGGTTAGGTTAAGGCGCAACATGGGTTAGGTTAAGGCGCAACATGGGTTAGGTTAAGGCGCAACATGGGTTAGGTTAAGGCGCAACATGGGTTAGGTTAAGGCGCAACATGGGTTAGGTTAAGGCGCAACATGGGTTAGGTTAAGGCGCAACATGGGTTAGGTTAAGGCGCAACATGGGTTAGGTTAAGGCGCAACATGGGTTAGGTTAAGGTACAATATGGGTTAGGTTAAGGTACAATATGGGTTAGGTTAAGGTACAATATGGGTTAGGTTAAGGTACAATATGGGTTAGGTTAAGGTACAATATGGGTTAGGTTAAGGTACAATATGGGTTAGGTTAAGGTACAATATGGGTTAGGTTAAGGTACAATATGGGTTAGGTTAAGGTACAATACGGGTTAGGTTAAGGTACAATACGGGTTAGGTTAAGGTACAATACGGGTTAGGTTAAGGTACAATACGGGTTAGGTTAAGGTACAATACGGGTTAGGTTAAGGTACAATACGGGTTAGGTTAAGGTACAATACGGGTTAGGTTAAGGCACTTGGGGGGGGGGGGGGGCCCGGTTTGTTGATTGTGATTATCGTAAGTAAATGACTGCGGCATCATCTGATTTGCCACGTCAGGGTGCACCTTTGGCTCATAACAGGCGGCGCTCTGATTCCATGCTTGTGGCAGACCTGTGTCTTTCATTCCTGCCATTGTTTGTGTGGTGTGACAGGAGGCAGTATTGTGATGTTGGGTGCACCCCTGTCTGGGACATGTGTGGGTGTTGGTGGCTTAGCTGAGCAATGGTGGTTGTCGGAAGGGTGGGATATTCTGTTTTCCGAGTGGACCTCCCGGTCTGGTTATGATAGTGTGGATTGTCTAATGTGGCAGAGAGGATGCACTGGGTGTTGTTCCATGCTGGTGCTTACATATTGTCTGTGTGCCTGTTACAGGCAGAGAGTAGTGCGTGATAAGAGTGTCTGGCTGACGTGTGATTGTGAGCAGAGTCTTTCAGCATGTATACGGACAGGTCTATACATTATCTGTATTCTGATGGCTCTATCTATTACTAATCAGCGCCGTGTATACGTTTAATCCGGTTCCAGTCGAAACTATTGTATCTCTGTACATTAGTGACACGGCGAGCCCGCTATGTAGTTACTCGTCTCGGCAGCTTCCACCGGTGTATGGCAAAT
Organism: Schistocerca americana; assembly: GCF_021461395.2. NCBI lineage: Eukaryota > Metazoa > Arthropoda > Insecta > Orthoptera > Acrididae > Schistocerca > Schistocerca americana. The sequence continues at coordinate 35,160 of NW_025726077.1, read as the reverse complement.
GATTATAAGGAATCAGTCTAGTCGTCAATACCGATAGTCTGACGTCACATGTCTGGGGTGGGGGACGCTGCGCCCTTCCGGTGGGTCATGGCCTAGGAAGACTCTTCCCACGCAGGGGGGCTTGGACTGTCATTGACTCTTCCGAGTAATATACTTGCCG
>NW_025726077.1:27500-30000 GCF_021461395.2 Schistocerca americana | reverse complement strand
CCGGCTGCCGATCCCCTGGGCGGCAAGGCAGCAGCGACCTCCTCACGTGTGACCGGCCCCCATAGGCACTCAGGAGCGACAGGCTCCGAGTGCGGGAGAAGGCGGTCACGGATGAAGCCGGCGGTGGAGATCGGCTTCTTCGTGAAGAGGTCCGCCCAGAAGTCCAGCAGACCGGGGATGTCGGGTGGCGGCTGCAGCAGGGTGCCGTCCAGCAAGCCGCGCACGCAACGTGCACGCGACCTACGGAAGGCGTCCTGTGTCCGTGCGTATTCCCAGCGGCGCCGCTTGCGCTTCTGCAGCGGCGGGGCGGCAGGCGGCCGCTTGGATGGTTGGCGCGGCCGCTGTGTCCTGGTGATCGACCTCTCCCCCCTGGACCCGACCGACGCAAGGGCATCCGGGAGCATGCCCAGGATGACATCGGGCGGCGTGCCCCGCCCCAGACCAATGACTCGATCCAGGGCAGAGAAACGCTGGGCGGAAGCAGGTAGCCCCGCCAGATGCTCCCAGATGGCGGCGTCAGTCGGCCCCTCCGGCGGCGGCCCGGTGGTGTCGGCCGCGAAGTCCTCGGCTGCGTCGACGGGCGGCGCAGCGGCCTCGCCCGCGTCAGGCAGCGAGCTCGCTGCTCCACGGCGGGACGCCGGCTCTTCACCCCGACCGATCTCAAGTGCCTCCATGAATTGGCGGACAAGCTGCTTGTGGGCAGCTTGCCGCCGTCGGCACTTGATTGCCTCAAGCGTTCGGTCGGGGAACATCCTGGTAAGTTCTTGATTTACAAAGAAGAACCGGGCGTCCCTCTCCAGGAACAGTTCGGCCTCTGCCTTGGCGAGCGACAGGACTTCTTCCTCCGTCCACCTCGCGCGATGCCTCTCCGTCACGATCTCAGCGTTGGCGGCCGCAGGGTGTTGGCGGCGGCGATGGACCCCGAGACCGTTCTTCGTGGTAAAAGTGCGGTGGCACTCACTGCAAGCAAAGGGAGCTACACAAACTATCGCATTTTCGTTACGGCCGGTTGGCCGGATAGGTGCTGGGGTAGCTGGGGTGGCACCTTCAGCGGAAGGGCCACCATCTCTTGTTTCTTGTCGGCTGCCCCCAACTATAAAGGGATAATGCGAGGGGGGGCTGGTAACCCCCCCAAGCCCCTGGTGCGGTCTTCCACTCTGCAAAAATCAGCGGGCCCACGGGAAGGGGAGAAGACCGCAGGAGAGGAGAGGCTAAGAGGGCTAGGCCCATGTATTGCGCATCACTCTCCCTGTAACTATAACCCAAGGAAGGCACCTCGCAGCAGCAGCACGACTACATCAAGACCGCACTTCGAAAAGCCAAGTCCGGATGCAGCCACACCGCCGCCACTTGGCCACCTTAAGAGAGTCATAGTTACTCCCGCCGTTTACCCGCGCTTGCTTGAATTTCTTCACGTTGACATTCAGAGCACTGGGCAGAAATCACATTGCGTCAACACCCGCTAGGGCCATCGCAATGCTTTGTTTTAATTAGACAGTCGGATTCCCCCAGTCCGTGCCAGTTCTGAGTTGATCGTTGAATGGCGGCCGAAGAGAATCCGCGCACCCGCGCGCCCCCGGAGGAGCACGCTAAGGCGGACGCGGCCTCGCAGCAAGGAAGATCCGTGGGAGGCCAAGGCACGGGACCGAGCTCGGATCCTGCACGCAGGTTGAAGCACCGGGGCGCGAACGCCGCGCAGGCGCGCGCATCCTGCACCGCCGGCCAGCACGAGGCCAACCAACGGCGAGAGCAGACCACGCCCGCGCTAAACGCCCGCACTTACCGGCACCCCTACGGCACTCACCTCGCCCAGGCCCGGCACGTTAGCGCTGACCCACTTCCCGACCAAGCCCGACACGCCCCGATCCTCAGAGCCAATCCTTATCCCGAAGTTACGGATCCAATTTGCCGACTTCCCTTACCTACATTATTCTATCGACTAGAGGCTCTTCACCTTGGAGACCTGCTGCGGATATGGGTACGAACCGGCGCGACACCTCCACGTGGCCCTCTCCCGGATTTTCAAGGTCCGAGGGGAAGATCGGGACACCGCCGCAACTGCGGTGCTCTTCGCGTTCCAAACCCTATCTCCCTGCTAGAGGATTCCAGGGAACTCGAACGCTCATGCAGAAAAGAAAACTCTTCCCCGATCTCCCGACGGCGTCTCCGGGTCCTTTTGGGTTACCCCGACGAGCATCTCTAAAAGAGGGGCCCGACTTGTATCGGTTCCGCTGCCGGGTTCCGGAATAGGAACCGGATTCCCTTTCGCCCAACGGGGGCCAGCACAAAGTGCATCATGCTATGACGGCCCCCATCAACATCGGATTTCTCCTAGGGCTTAGGATCGACTGACTCGTGTGCAACGGCTGTTCACACGAAACCCTTCTCCGCGTCAGCCCTCCAGGGCCTCGCTGGAGTATTTGCTACTACCACCAAGATCTGCACCGACGGCGGCTCCAGGCAGGCTCACGCCCAGACCCTTCTGCGCCCACCGCCGCGA
>NW_025726077.1:12500-22500 GCF_021461395.2 Schistocerca americana | reverse complement strand
GCCGCCTCCGTCGGCCGGCGCGCCTGCCACTGGCCGCCCCCACCAGCCGGCTGTAGCGCGTGCGCCCACGCACCGCGCGGCCAGCACGCCGGAAGGCCCCCCCTCACCGGCCGGGGACGGTCCCACCCAGCCACCGCCGCGTATCGCTTCACACCCACATGCCATTCACGTTCGTGGGCATGGTGGGTATCGCTGAAACAACCGGTTGGTAGCTCAACCGATCGTCGCCATCACTGATTCACCTCTAGCGAGAACAACCGCACCACAACGGTTTACCAGTTCTTCATTTGCGTAACGTCACCAGCAAACGTAGACGTCCATCGCCATTTGCAAATTCAACGATTGTTGCATGCCTGTGTCAGGTGTCACGACACACTATGTCTGCCCACATACACGCAACAACATGTGCACGCTTCGCGAACACGTGGAAGGTGGCCCCCGTACGTATGCGATGTCCATTGCGCGAACGACTGTCAACCGGCCTCTGTCGCATGTCGCAGATGTGGAACGCAGTGCACCATGCTATCACGGTGTGTGAGAAGAGACGACTACGTCTGACAACACGCGCCACTACATCAACAGACGGCTCATGCTGATCGCCATCCACGGCATACCATACTGCAATCCAGCTCTTATAGGGAGACGACACGTAGCTGAGTGCACAATATTTGGACCGTATGGTTCGCCGTTGTTGGCGCAGTCGTGGTACGGTCACACATGTACCACGATGTATCATTCAGTACATGAGGACCAATGTGCGGTACAGTGTGTGATTTGGACGTACAACATCAGCGGACAGTTGCCACAAGCCGTACCACAACGTAGGCTGTGCTTCGCCATGCGAATGCCAATGAACAACTGCGAAGGGCATTGAGCATGTACGTCCTGCCGCCATCCGCATTACAGTGTATAGCTGCAAGGTGTTTAACATGAAGCGATACTCTGGGGACCGGGCAGTGCGAGTAGCAAACTATATTGCGGGGGTTGCAGTTAGGCAACACTACACTAATTTAACGCGTCGTATGACAATTACAGAGCAGGTTAAGGCCCAACGTGTGTTGGGTTAAGGCCCAACGTGTGTTGGGTTAAGGCCCAACGTGTGTTGGGTTAAGGCCCAACGTGTGTTGGGTTAAGGCCCAACGTGTGTTGGGTTAAGGCCCAACGTGTGTTGGGTTAAGGCCCAACGTGTGTTGGGTTAAGGCCCAACGTGTGTTGGGTTAAGGCCCAACGTGTGTTGGGTTAAGGCCCAACGTGTGTTGGGTTAAGGCCCAACGTGTGTTGGGTTAAGGCCCAACGTGTGTTGGGTTAAGGCCCAACGTGTGTTGGGTTAAGGCCCAACGTGTGTTGGGTTAAGGCCCAACGTGTGTTGGGTTAAGGCCCAACGTGTGTTGGGTTAAGGCCCAACGTGTGTTGGGTTAAGGCCCAACGTGTGTTGGGTTAAGGCCCAACGTGTGTTGGGTTAAGGCCCAACGTGTGTTGGGTTAAGGCCCAACGTGTGTTGGGTTAAGGCCCAACGTGTGTTGGGTTAAGGCCCAACGTGTGTTGGGTTAAGGCCCAACGTGTGTTGGGTTAAGGCCCAACGTGTGTTGGGTTAAGGCGCAACATAGGTTAGGTTAAGGCGCAACATAGGTTAGGTTAAGGCGCAACATAGGTTAGGTTAAGGCGCAACATAGGTTAGGTTAAGGCGCAACATAGGTTAGGTTAAGGCGCAACATAGGTTAGGTTAAGGCGCAACATAGGTTAGGTTACGGCGCAACATAGGTTAGGTTAAGGCGCAACATAGGTTAGGTTAAGGCGCAACATAGGTTAGGTTACGGCGCAACATAGGTTAGGTTAAGGCGCAACATAGGTTAGGTTAAGGCGCAACATAGGTTAGGTTAAGGCGCAACATAGGTTAGGTTAAGGCGCAACATAGGTTAGGTTAAGGCGCAACATAGGTTAGGTTAAGGCGCAACATAGGTTAGGTTAAGGCGCAACATAGGTTAGGTTAAGGCGCAACATAGGTTAGGTTACGGCGCAACATAGGTTAGGTTAAGGCGCAACATAGGTTAGGTTAAGGCGCAACATAGGTTAGGTTAAGGCGCAACATAGGTTAGGTTATGGCGCAACATAGGTTAGGTTACGGCGCAACATAGGTTAGGTTACGGCGCAACATAGGTTAGGTTAAGGCGCAACATAGGTTAGGTTAAGGCGCAACATAGGTTAGGTTAAGGCGCAACATAGGTTAGGTTAAGGCGCAACATAGGTTAGGTTAAGGCGCAACATAGGTTAGGTTAAGGCGCAACATAGGTTAGGTTAAGGCGCAACATAGGTTAGGTTAAGGCGCAACATGGGTTAGGTTAAGGCGCAACATGGGTTAGGTTAAGGCGCAACATGGGTTAGGTTAAGGCGCAACATGGGTTAGGTTAAGGCGCAACATGGGTTAGGTTAAGGCGCAACATGGGTTAGGTTAAGGCGCAACATGGGTTAGGTTAAGGCGCAACATGGGTTAGGTTAAGGCGCAACATGGGTTAGGTTAAGGCGCAACATGGGTTAGGTTAAGGCGCAACATGGGTTAGGTTAAGGCGCAACATGGGTTAGGTTAAGGCGCAACATGGGTTAGGTTAAGGTACAATATGGGTTAGGTTAAGGTACAATATGGGTTAGGTTAAGGTACAATATGGGTTAGGTTAAGGTACAATATGGGTTAGGTTAAGGTACAATATGGGTTAGGTTAAGGTACAATATGGGTTAGGTTAAGGTACAATATGGGTTAGGTTAAGGTACAATATGGGTTAGGTTAAGGTACAATATGGGTTAGGTTAAGGTACAATACGGGTTAGGTTAAGGTACAATACGGGTTAGGTTAAGGTACAATACGGGTTAGGTTAAGGTACAATACGGGTTAGGTTAAGGTACAATACGGGTTAGGTTAAGGTACAATACGGGTTAGGTTAAGGCACTTGGGGGGGGGGGGGGCCCGGTTTGTTGATTGTGATTATCGTAAGTAAATGACTGCGGCATCATCTGATTTGCCACGTCAGGGTGCACCTTTGGCTCATAACAGGCGGCGCTCTGATTCCATGCTTGTGGCAGACCTGTGTCTTTCATTCCTGCCATTGTTTGTGTGGTGTGACAGGAGGCAGTATTGTGATGTTGGGTGCACCCCTGTCTGGGACATGTGTGGGTGTTGGTGGCTTAGCTGAGCAATGGTGGTTGTCGGAAGGGTGGGATATTCTGTTTTCCGAGTGGACCTCCCGGTCTGGTTATGATAGTGTGGATTGTCTAATGTGGCAGAGAGGATGCACTGGGTGTTGTTCCATGCTGGTGCTTACATATTGTCTGTGTGCCTGTTACAGGCAGAGAGTAGTGCGTGATAAGAGTGTCTGGCTGACGTGTGATTGTGAGCAGAGTCTTTCAGCATGTATACGGACAGGTCTATACATTATCTGTATTCTGATGGCTCTATCTATTACTAATCAGCGCCGTGTATACGTTTAATCCGGTTCCAGTCGAAACTATTGTATCTCTGTACATTAGTGACACGGCGAGCCCGCTATGTAGTTACTCGTCTCGGCAGCTTCCACCGGTGTATGGCAAATGATTATAAGGAATCAGTCTAGTCGTCAATACCGATAGTCTGACGTCACATGTCTGGGGTGGGGGACGCTGCGCCCTTCCGGTGGGTCATGGCCTAGGAAGACTCTTCCCACGCAGGGGGGCTTGGACTGTCATTGACTCTTCCGAGTAATATACTTGCCGTACGTTTTTGCGACTGCGAGTGCAACGCTCACCGGTACCGACATGGATGGAGCGCCTCCTAGCTGCCGCTGAGCATCTGCATTCGTACAGCGAGCAACGCGATCGCGTCTGTAGCTCGTACGTGGTACGGCTCGCAGCTCATGTATATGGACATTTTTTTTTTTTTTTTTTTTTTTTTTTTTTTTTTTTTTTTTTTTTTTTTTTTTTTTTTTTTTTTTTTTTTTTTTTTTTACATTTAACCACTTTCGAACCCACCGCCTTGATAACTATGGTGGGTTGTTAGCTTACTGACTTCAGTATGTCTGCAGCAAGTCATGGTCTCTTAGCCGTTGCAGATGCTCACAAATGGTTTGTTTGCGAGTAGCTGCACCGTTCCCGTCCCTAGCCACGTGGAGGCGGACCAGATCTGAGCTATTACATGCTGCATGCGTGGTTTGCTATTTCACTTACACAGTGTTATCATGTTAATAATATTTAATATAAAAAAAAAAAAAATAAAACTGAATAAAAAAAAAATAACAAAAATATTAACGTATTGATTTATAGGAAGCAAATATACAATATAGAACTACGTAGGATATCAAGGAAATATGAAACATCGTGATTTACAAAAGAAAAGAAAAAATAAAAGCACTATTACTTCACACAAATAGAATCAGAAAGATATTTACATCTATGAGAGTTGCTTATAGGAATTGCTTTGAAATTATAGCTTGGAATCTTGGTTAAAACAGAAAAGCACTGTTACTTTACACAATTAGAATAAGGATAATATTTACATCTATGAGAGTTGCTATAGGAGTTGCTTTGAGATTGTTGCTTAGAAGCTTGGTTAACACAATTACACAATTACACAATTACACAATTAGAATAAGGAAGATATTTACATCTATGAGAGTTGCTATAGGAGTTGCTTTGGGATTGTAGCTTAGAAGCTTGGTTAAAAACAGGGTCACATTCCTATTACAGACTACATTGTCTACTTCGGCAAGGGGCAGAGTCGCTGCCGTATTACAATTTGTTTACATACACCCTAGTCTCATTATATACTGTTTTAGAACATTTAATGTAATCCTTAATAATGTACTCATACTGGTATTAATCAAGGCCTGACACACTCTCTTATGACTAATAAAACTGATAACATGTTAACATATAAATTTTGAGATTGGTTATTGCAGCTAGCTTCAAACAGTTACTAATATTTACACAAATTTACTGATAGTCATACAATTGGTCTTCTAATGGGTCCTGGCCCCATCTAGTTAAAGACTGCACTACAAAGATATAAAACATTTTCATAGATGTAATACATAAAGGGGGGAATGTGGCTCTAGGTGGTGCAAGTATATGTAAGATATAAACATAAAGGTTCTAAGCAGAACACTTATATACAACACCATACAATTGGTCTTCTAAAGGGTCCTGGCACCATCTAGTTAAAACTGCATTAAAAAGATATAAAACATTTTAATAGATATAATACGTGAAGGGGGGAATGTGGCTCTGGGTATTGCAAGTATACGTATGATATAAACACTAAGGTTCTAAGCAGTACACTTATCTACAACACCCATAACAGCTGGCACAGGCCCTTCAAAAGTAGCTACTTTGGAAATTATAGTTCCTGTTCTGGGCATTACAAAAATAAAACAAATTTACTGATATTTATACAATCTTCCTTCTGTAGGGTCCTGCCACCATCTAGTTCCAATTGCATTTAAAAGATGTACAAAGAAAATTAATGATACACAAACATAAAAGGCTATCTGCAGTACAATTGTGTTTAATGCACATCACAGCAGGCACAGGCCCTTCAAGTACAGCTACTTTATGATATAGTACAATTACTAAGGGTGTAGTGGGTTTTTACGCCTTCAGACATTTCCAGATCTTTGTTTTGAGTCTGATTCAGTCCTTTCTAGTGTGGAGTTTTCCTATAGCTGATGAACCTTCATAATTAGTGCCAGGCTAGATGCTTCAATTTAGTCTCATTCTAGGTCCATTTCACTTTGTGTATCACTTTCAGAATTAGTATCAGTACTTGTTTCTGTAGTGTAATTTAGGCCTTGTGTACAATGATGTCTCTGTCTCCTACCATTGGGATTCTGCCTTCTAAAAAGGTCATACATTTCTGTAGAGACCTTGTCTGTTATGTCATTGAGTGTGTTCCATGAGTCTTGGTTACGTATTTGTTGTTTTATATGTGTGTCATCTAGAACTTGCCGTACATGCGTAAGGGTGTTACACGTAAGTGCGACATGTTCAGGGGTCCCCAGGTCCCCACAGACACACATATCACTCTCGGCTAATCCAACACGTGTTAAATGTACTGGATACGGCCCATGACCCGTTAAAAAGTGGACCATCCCACGGCTTGGGTCCACATGTGTTAGTCTCAGCCTCTCCTCAATATCTGGAAAAAAGGAATAGACGCGACGCCCCTTATCTGAAGAGTCCCATTCCCTTTGCCATGTTACATTACGCCATTTTTTGAGTCCCAGTCTGTCCCTGATCTCTTCCCCAGTTATCTCCCGCACCTTATCTCCTCTTCGTTTTTGAAGCCAATAGGAGGCAGCCCTATATTTTATTGTGATGTCAATGGGGTAGATTCCCATGACCACACACAGGGCTTCCGCAGATGTCGTGCTGAAAGCGCCAGTCATTCTCAGTAGCGTACTTCTCTGTCCTCTTCTAATTAGAGTTTTATTGGTTTGCAACAATAATCGGTGTGCCCAGGTACTTGCTGCAAAACATGCTATGGCCTCAAAGATTGCTATGTGATATGTCCGTAGTAGCTTTAGTGGCAGTCTGTACTGCGTCGAGTTTAATCTGGCGAGCTTGTGCATGATTTTACTGGCTTTATCTATTGTTAGTTTCATGTGTTCGCTGAAATTTTGCTTCTCATCTAAGTGTAGGCCGAGGTAGCGCGTAACTTGTTTTCTCTGTATGTTAACATCGTTTAGTTTCAGAATCGGATTTCTCTGCAGCACTCCTTTGAGTAATATGTAAACTGTTTTGTTTGCAGCAATATGAAGTCTGTTTTTCTTACACCAACCGTCGATTTTCATGAGGAGTTGCGTGCCGTTCTGTTCCAGTGCGGCTCGTGAGTTCGCCGACGTCAGAAGTAGAAGATCGTCAGCATAAGCCACCACCCCTCTTACACGGTGATCTTGGGCCATAATATCCAAGAGGGGCTCAAAGACGATGTCCCAAAAAATCGGGCCACATATCGAGCCTTGTGGGCAGCCTTTACTAATACGTCTCACTACCTTTCTTGTGCCTCCTCTCCACTCCACTACTCTGTTACGACAGTAGTCTAGTAGACTGTTGTATAAAGATGTAGGTAACTGGATCTCTCTGAGGCGAGCAAACAGTGATGGCCACCATAGATTGTCAAAGGCTCCAGCCACATCAATAAGTATAGCCATCACGTACTTGTCCAGAGTGCTGTTCGTAATCTGTAGTGCTTGATTGATAGCATCGTCTATGCACTTCTCCTCTCTGAAGCCATACTGGAAGGGTGTAAGGCCGGTAAGACGTCTTTGGGACTGTAGCCTATCACACAATAGCCTTTCCTGCACTTTTGCCAGTGTGTTTAATAAACATATAGGACGGTATGTTTTAGGATCCGTCGGGTCCTTGTCCTCGGACTTTTTAATAATGACCGCCTCGGCTGTTTTCCACAAATGTGGGATTCTACCTGTGCTTAAAGCATCATTAAACAATTTTGTGAGAAATGGCGTAATTTGGATAACTGCCTGTTTTATTGTTTCTGGGAAGATTTTATCTGGGCCGGGTGCTTTACCACTCTTAAGTTTTTTGATTGCTATTGCGACTTCTTCTTGTGAGAATGGCAAGGTAATTCTGTCACTTATGTAAGTTTCCTTCATTTTACGTCTGAGATCTATGTGACACTGATCATCTTGTGTGTGGTCATCATTTGGCAGCAGTCTGCTTAAAAGATACTCAGCCGAGCTCCGCCATCCCTCCGTCATGGTGCCATCAGATTGTTTTAGTGTCGAGAGTACAGTCGGTGTCCTTAGGCGTTCTGACTGAAGTTTATACGGCTGCCCCCATATATCTTTTTGTAATTCTGTTTTAACAAAGTTTGTCCAATGATTGATCCTGGTTTTGTGTAATTCCTCTTTGTACTTATGTCTTGCATTTCTATAGAGTTGAAGCCTTATTTGTCTCTCCGGCGCCGTTTTCGCGGTCTGGTAGTGTTTACGTTTTACTCTAGATTCTCTACGCAGTCTGGTTAGTTCCGCTGACCATGGCAGCTGCTTTCCACCCTTATCATGTACCGTGGGGATACTTGCACGCTGCGCCTTCTGTAGGACACTAGTTAGAACGTGCGTCCTGTAGTCTATGCTGCCATTGACGGTTGACAAAGATGCTGCCGTGACCATATCCCTGAGTTTTGGCCAATTTGCCTTACTCATCAATAAACGCTGATGTTGAGCGTCCCTATTTTGTATGGACATAGGACGGTTTATCTCAATGATAATGGGATTATGGTCACTACATGTGGCTCGATCCATAACCTCCCAGGTATTGATGAGTGGTATAGACTTGGTGTTCGCTAGTGAGATGTCAATATTGGTTTCACCTCCGGCATGTCCACGAAAAGTTGGTGGTTGTCCTGCTTTATTTAGGACGAAAAGGTTGCATTCATTAATCACATCTGTCACTGTTTGTCCCCTCTCATCCGTTCTGCTCGAATGCCACAACGTCGACTTTGCATTTATATCTGCCACAATTAAAAGTTTTTTGTCTTTTGAGAATTGAGCTATGTCCCTTATTTTATCAACAAAAGGTTGGATATCGTAGGAAAATTGAGCATAAATTGAGGATATTATCCATATATCTCGTCCTATGGCTATTTCGGCGGTGGCCACATGCTCAGAACATAACTGAGCAATCTTTGTGACTGCAATACTTTTATTTACTACTATTATGGCCGACTTCGCGCCAGACGTGCCAGCAACTGTTATGTAATTAGAGGGTAGCTCTGGGATCTTGCCGCCACGCAGGAGAGGTTCCTGAACACAGAGGACGTCTGCTTTTACTTCTCCCAAGAACCTGCCTAGTTCCATACTAACTGTGGAACTCCTCATACAATTCAGTTGGATCACCTTCAAGGCGGATTTTCCAGAGAAGGAAAACTCACAAGCTGTTTAGGGTCGAGGGAGACTCGTCCATGTATTCTAGCCAGATCCATAGAGATTATGTGCAGGTAATGGGAAACTCGTCTGTGGACACATAGAGGTCTGCTGGCGTGAAATTTGTTGTTTATTACAATGCACCACATTGGGTCTGAGCTTCGCCTACCACTAGTTGTTCGCTGTAGAAAACCTAACCCGTTATTTAATGTTTTATGTTTGAGCCAACTACTATTATCCGACTCTGCATCAGTAAGTTTATAAATTCTGACATGTGCTTTTCGGGGAGTTATTTTGGCGTGGTTACTGTAGCTTCCTTCTTGGTTATTGTACGTTGTTAACGGTTTCATATTCTGTACGCTCAATCTGCCTTTCGTATAGCTGTCTATATGTCGGACACTCAGGGCCCCCCCCTTTATTACATACCCTGTTTCTGTACATACATGGTATACATCCCACTGTAGTCTCCTCTTGGCACTCAAGTTGTTTATGGCCTGTTTTTGCACATTTGCCACATACTATGGGTTTTTCACAGTACCTCGGTGAGTGCCCAAGACCCCAGCATTTGGAGCATTTTTGGACAGCTACGTAATCTTCAATGTGAAGTGACTCAAACTGTATGTAGACTCTTTCTTTTTGCAAGAGAAGTAGTCTAACCCTTGGTGTTACTTCAAGAATATTATTGACAGTTCGTCTTCCCCTTACACCCTTTTTAAATTTAATTTTAACCTCATTTTGGAACTCCTCCTTGTTTATATGCTCACTGAGATTTATTTCATACAGCTCCTCTAGGAACTCTTCATCTGTAAGGGATGTTCCTACTCTGTAAACTGCAAGGAGAGGTCTGAATTTCCTAGGTTCCTCACATCTAATGTTTTGTAGGTGTGCCGTTTTTTCTATTAGCTTTTGTTTGTCCTGTTGTGTTTCGGTTTCTATTATTACTGTATTTGCTGTAGATCGTATTGCCTTAATTTTAAGCTTGTCTTGCTTGGGGTTTACACTCTGGGTGATTACCTCACGTATGGCTCTGGCATCCTGATTTGTTTCTGATTTAAAGAAGAGAGTACTTGACTGTTTGAATTTTGCCTTCTGTA
>NW_025726077.1:0-2500 GCF_021461395.2 Schistocerca americana | reverse complement strand
GAAGCGAACTCTCCCAGCACAGCGCACGCGCCAACACGTCCGCACAGCTGCGATACAATCCACCTGCGAGAACCGCAGAGGCGACCGAGCAGCAGACGGCGTCGCGGCGCCGAGCGCCGGGCGGCGGCGCATCCTCAGCGCACACAGTCCTCAATCGGACCAGCACACTGCAGATGTCCACCGCGCTTCGCACCGGGCCCGCGAGGACCTACTTTGGCCGCACGGCGCCGCGTGCAGGGTGCGCCGGCGCGCAGCTGCGCCGCCTGCCGCCTCCGTCGGCCGGCGCGCCTGCCACTGGCCGCCCCCACCAGCCGGCTGTAGCGCGTGCGCCCACGCACCGCGCGGCCAGCACGCCGGAAGGCCCCCCCTCACCGGCCGGGGACGGTCCCACCCAGCCACCGCCGCGTATCGCTTCACACCCACATGCCATTCACGTTCGTGGGCATGGTGGGTATCGCTGAAACAACCGGTTGGTAGCTCAACCGATCGTCGCCATCACTGATTCACCTCTAGCGAGAACAACCGCACCACAACGGTTTACCAGTTCTTCATTTGCGTAACGTCACCAGCAAACGTAGACGTCCATCGCCATTTGCAAATTCAACGATTGTTGCATGCCTGTGTCAGGTGTCACGACACACTATGTCTGCCCACATACACGCAACAACATGTGCACGCTTCGCGAACACGTGGAAGGTGGCCCCCGTACGTATGCGATGTCCATTGCGCGAACGACTGTCAACCGGCCTCTGTCGCATGTCGCAGATGTGGAACGCAGTGCACCATGCTATCACGGTGTGTGAGAAGAGACGACTACGTCTGACAACACGCGCCACTACATCAACAGACGGCTCATGCTGATCGCCATCCACGGCATACCATACTGCAATCCAGCTCTTATAGGGAGACGACACGTAGCTGAGTGCACAATATTTGGACCGTATGGTTCGCCGTTGTTGGCGCAGTCGTGGTACGGTCACACATGTACCACGATGTATCATTCAGTACATGAGGACCAATGTGCGGTACAGTGTGTGATTTGGACGTACAACATCAGCGGACAGTTGCCACAAGCCGTACCACAACGTAGGCTGTGCTTCGCCATGCGAATGCCAATGAACAACTGCGAAGGGCATTGAGCATGTACGTCCTGCCGCCATCCGCATTACAGTGTATAGCTGCAAGGTGTTTAACATGAAGCGATACTCTGGGGACCGGGCAGTGCGAGTAGCAAACTATATTGCGGGGGTTGCAGTTAGGCAACACTACACTAATTTAACGCGTCGTATGACAATTACAGAGCAGGTTAAGGCCCAACGTGTGTTGGGTTAAGGCCCAACGTGTGTTGGGTTAAGGCCCAACGTGTGTTGGGTTAAGGCCCAACGTGTGTTGGGTTAAGGCCCAACGTGTGTTGGGTTAAGGCCCAACGTGTGTTGGGTTAAGGCCCAACGTGTGTTGGGTTAAGGCCCAACGTGTGTTGGGTTAAGGCCCAACGTGTGTTGGGTTAAGGCCCAACGTGTGTTGGGTTAAGGCCCAACGTGTGTTGGGTTAAGGCCCAACGTGTGTTGGGTTAAGGCCCAACGTCCGTGTGTTGGGTTAAGGCCCAACGTGTGTTGGGTTAAGGCCCAACGTGTGTTGGGTTAAGGCCCAACGTGTGTTGGGTTAAGGCCCAACGTGTGTTGGGTTAAGGCCCAACGTGTGTTGGGTTAAGGCCCAACGTGTGTTGGGTTAAGGCCCAACGTGTGTTGGGTTAAGGCCCAACGTGTGTTGGGTTAAGGCCCAACGTGTGTTGGGTTAAGGCCCAACGTGTGTTGGGTTAAGGCCCAACGTGTGTTGGGTTAAGGCGCAACATAGGTTAGGTTAAGGCGCAACATAGGTTAGGTTAAGGCGCAACATAGGTTAGGTTAAGGCGCAACATAGGTTAGGTTAAGGCGCAACATAGGTTAGGTTAAGGCGCAACATAGGTTAGGTTAAGGCGCAACATAGGTTAGGTTAAGGCGCAACATAGGTTAGGTTACGGCGCAACATAGGTTAGGTTAAGGCGCAACATAGGTTAGGTTAAGGCGCAACATAGGTTAGGTTAAGGCGCAACATAGGTTAGGTTAAGGCGCAACATAGGTTAGGTTAAGGCGCAACATAGGTTAGGTTAAGGCGCAACATAGGTTAGGTTAAGGCGCAACATAGGTTAGGTTAAGGCGCAACATAGGTTAGGTTACGGCGCAACATAGGTTAGGTTAAGGCGCAACATAGGTTAGGTTAAGGCGCAACATAGGTTAGGTTATGGCGCAACATAGGTTAGGTTACGGCGCAACATAGGTTAGGTTACGGCGCAACATAGGTTAGGTTAAGGCGCAACATAGGTTAGGTTAAGGCGCAACATAGGTTAGGTTAAGGCGCAACATAGGTTAGGTTAAGGCGCAACATAGGTTAGGTTAAGGCGCAACATAGGTTAGGTTAAGGCGCAACATAGGTTAGGTTAAGGCGCAACATAGGTTAGGTT